>NC_070594.1:28859552-29159552 GCF_027409825.1 Scomber japonicus | reverse complement strand
GCGTATGCCTGTGTGTGCCTGTGTGTGTTTGTGTGTGTGTGTGTGTGTGTGTATGACAGGAAGACACATGGCCTTACACCCAGATGGACAGCCACAGTGACTGAGTAAAAATATCAAGCTACTATTTAAATTATCAATGAGAAGCTCTTTAGGAACAATGACAGAGGAAGAAGCGTTGACAGAGCATCACAGAGCTTTCAGTCTGACTGACATTAACATGCTATGTGGCTTCATGCCAACAAATATGGAATACATCAGCACTTCACTTATGTAAGAGTGCATTACAGCAGGTACATAACATCTTTACACCCATCAACACTCATTCCTGTTCGGTGGTTACAAACACTGGACAATATGGATCACATCTTCTATCATTAATATTACTGTACATTTATATTAGTGTTAATCAAAGTTATTTTATCACATTTATACAATGATGCTGAAATTCCAACATTGCCATAAAGCAGTCCTACTTACAGAACTTGTAACTTACAGTTCCACTTGTACTTTGCTTTTTCTTAATGTGAAAATAATGTCTAAGTGAATGTGTGAATCTTCTGTTTGTCTATGCTAAAACTATATTAAAGAGATCCTGATCTGAATGAGACTACTGTACCTGTAGATAAATTATTAAATACAGTAAATAATAAGGGTTTCATAGTATTATCATACATCTATTTCAATGGAATGCAGTGATAAATAACCAATCATCTGCTGAGTGACCAAAGGATGCTTTATCTGAAGTGCTGAGGAGCAGTCCACTGCAAAATGCTGACAGCAAGATTCCTGTACTGAAAAAATCACAACTGTACATCACGGCTTGAAATGGCTTTTCTACCATTTAAATCTTATCAGCTGTACGTAGATCACTGCATCAGCAAAGACACTTTCACATGTGCACAAGCAAGAATGCACTTCATTCTCCTGTTCAGTAAACTCTGAGATAAGAGAAGACAGAAGACAGGAAGGGAGAGAAGCTGCTCAACCATCAGCACTTTAAAGGAAATATTAGAATATAAATACAGCACCTGATGTTTTTTCGGTGGTCTTTGCTTCTTGCCTCCATGAGTAAGTAATGAAACAAATGATGTTGTTGCTAAAGGTTTTAAATGTAGACAATTGAACAATTAAATGTTAGAAAAGTTCACCAGAGTTCTACATTAAAATAGTGTGGCTCTGTTGTTGTCTAATTATTTCCTAGCCACCTGATACATGTCATTATGATGTAAAACATTATTACTGGGTAATTACCTGGAACATGGACCGGCTTGTTTAATGAGTCGGCCTCATACACACACAATCGGCTTAGATTCAATTAGGCTTTGAGTAAGTCACTCACAGAAAGCATTAGCTGACTGAAGAGGCAGATCCCCAGAGGAAGGATCCACAGGTGGCTCCCCTTCTTGCACTGCCTTTAATGACTCTGCCCTTTTTAGCGCCATGGTAACCAGCATCATTGTGATGACCCCCTGGAGGGTAGGGTGTGAATCCCTTCAACAAGCCCGTCTGACCTTTCACTAAGTAACTTGGAGCACTTTGTCAAATGGATTACTAATGGATCACAAACTAATGAAAGAGTAGGTGTTAGATGCTTTTGGCTGACTTTTACTGCTGCGTTATTGGTTAAGAAAGCAGGAAGTGAAAGTGGAGGTCATTTCAAGTGGATCAAAAGAAGAAAATAAAATGAGAAAAGTGAAGAATGAGAAGGGAATGCAGACTAAATGTTTCACCTGATTTAATTAAAAGAAGAACGTTTGACACAATCTAAAATATATACACACACACACACACACACACATACATATATATATATATATATATATATACACACATATATACATATATATATACACATATACATATATATATACACATATACACATATATATACACATATACACACACATATATATATATATATATATATATATATATATATATATACATACACATATACACATATATATACACATATACACACACATATATATATATATATATATATATATATATATAGTAAAAGTTTCCTAAAAATCTAGCAGACTCTCATGAAATACTGTCAAATCCTACATGACACTGAACACACTCCTGCTTCTGTTTTCTCTATGGACAGAGTGTGTGTGGCAGTGTGCATGCAAACGTGTCAGGTCACTGTATATGTTAATGATGCGCACACGCACGCACACACACACACACATACACACACAGAGTCATGTTTGCAGGGTGTAGCTTGTGTGTTAACTGGGAGTCTGGCACATTTTACAAGAGTTGAATAGCATTGCCATTCAACATTAGGGACAGGGGACACATTGACAGGAGAGCAAGTCTGGACCGGACCGAGCAGCAGTCGGCTTTCACTCCTCATATATAACCATGGTAACTAACAAATGGAGCCTTCAAATGAGTAACTGTACAGGCTTGTTTAAACAACAGTGTGAACAAGCTAAAATGTCCCTTCAAGGTTAATAAAATACCTGTGAAATTCTGTTGGGTTACCAAATATTCACATGTGACTCAAGCTGAGATTTGTCCCTTGTTGTTGTTTATCATTAGAGATGCTTTTGCATGCTAACCTCACACAGGACATTTAACATGTCACTGTAGGAAAAGCACAGGTGTAAATAATAACATACACAATACATCACGTGTGATTAATGCATTTGATGAATGAAATATTGATTGATTCATTGAAGTAATGACACATTTAACATTGTGCAAAAGAGAAAAAATATACTAATGAAATATGTGAGTGAATTAGTTTGATAGTATGAGTATAATCAATCAGTCTGAGCTGCAACTATTAGTCAATTCATTGGTTAGTTGCCAAACATTAAATGACTAACTAACCAACTATTTTGACAATCAATCATGAATTCTGATTCCAGCTTATTAAACTGAACATCTTCAGGTTGTGGAGGACTAAACTAAATATTTGAAGACATCACCTTGGGGTTGCCAGTAATTGATTCATTGATAATGAACATAATTGTTAGTTGTTGCCCTAATCTAGTTTAAAGAAATGACAGCAAGTCTATAGCAACTTTTTTATAATGACACAAAATCACTTTGTGAAAATGATTTTCAAGGATTACTGTGACTTGTTTCATTGTAATGAGTCACAGCTGATATCTACATGTACTGTTTTCTCCATTGTATGCATACAAAGCAGTTTGTAGATCACAGGTTTAATTAAGTTAAGTAAAGTTAAGAACAGATTTATTGTGTTTTTAAACTGTTTACATCGCTACACAAAGAGAACTTCTGCTTTTCATTTCAACCCTGTTGTATTTGAATGTTTAAAGAGAAACAAACAGCTTTTTTTTCTTCTGGAATGAAATGAACATGTTTAGCACTAATGAGTTCTTCTTATATGTATCCTGAGCTGCTTGTGTTTACAGTATGTGTAAACACTGGCACACACTGGCTGGAAACATTTGCACATTATACTGTGAGTGTTTGTTTAAATTTGTGCTGCCGTTTTTTGATCCAAGGCAAACCATGCTGGCTATCAATCACCTCTCACTCTATTACACACACACACACACACACACACACACACACACACACACACACACACACACACACACACACACACACACACACACACACACACACACACACACAACGATAGAATATGCTGTTCATGCAGAAAGACAGACAAACCAGGAAGAAGTGACTAAGCTCAGCGTATCCATCAGGCTAATCACTAAATCACTAAGTCTTAATGAAAAGGCATACACAGTGACTGGTGAAACATGGCATCTCAGCAGTCTGAGGTGTTTTGTTGTTCCAATATTAAATCTTTATGACAATGTATCATCTCTAGAATTAATCCTTAAATCCTTAAATCCTTAAAATAACCAAATGTACAAACATCCTACTTCTCTAATGTTTCAATCCCATTTTTCTTTTTCTAGTTGTAGTTTGAGTTCATGTTGTTGAGTCTCCTACTTTAGCTTCCTTCCTCTCTTCTCAGTAAAAAATCTAAAATGAGATCAAATTTGCTGAATTGATCTCATTAGCATTCGCCTGCTTTGGCCAGCCAAAAAGAGGGGGAGATTCAGATGAAATGTCCACAACAGAGAAATAAGAGATTGCCAAATGATGAAGAAGCTTGGGACCTGTGTCCCAGGATACTGGTACTTCTACCTCTGTACCAGTGAGAGCATCCTTATGAACTACATACATGCTTTATGTAAAGAACCCCAGCAGGTAGGGAGAACTGCCACCACATCACTGGTGCTCAGTTACCCTCTATGGAGAACATGCCTGGGCACGGCAAAAAGCATCATCACAGATGTCTCTCATCCTAACCATGAACTTTTCACCCTCCTCCCATCTGGCATCCATTGTAATAGCCTCTGCCCCCCCACCAGTACACTTAGAAAGAGCTTCTTCCCTGAAGCTGTGACCCAGCCGAACTCCACAGCACCACTCATTACTGCACCTTTTACACTACTTTAATGAACATCTGAATACCAACTATACATATGTTCTGCATACATATGCTGCTCATACTGTACATACAACCTATTCTTTAACTCGGACTACTTCTGTGAATATATGTATTTAAAATATTTACATCATATTTGTATATTGTCCATCACTGTACATATTGGAAGATTTTGCATCACTTACTGTAGTACTTACTTTGCTGCACTCATCTGTAAATAATACTGAGTTTTAGCACTTCTGATTGGATGTTCACTGCTTTTCATTGCCTTTGTACTGGTATTCTGCACAGTGACAATAAAACTGAATCAAATCGAATCTAATTTAATCCAATCTAGTCCAGGTGTGCTTTGCATGCTGGGATGCAGATGATCATAATAAACAGCTAGAGAATAACAGAGGTCCAACCTGGACTGACAGCACAGTATGTTGATGATGTAACTTCTTCCTGTTTGTGTTGGCACTCCTGCTCCAGACACAGGTGACCACAAAGAAACTGAACCAAGTTCACCAACTCATCCACTGATTCAGACCAAAGCAAATAGACTACAGCTTTGACAATGACCTGAGTTCTATTTGCAACTAGGCATGGGCTGATAACCGTGTTCAAGGTATACTGCGATTTGAAAAAGCCACGATAACCGACACCGCCAAATTTTCTGTCATACCGTTCCTAAGGTATGTGTGTCTGGTCAAAGACAGAAAGTGCTGGTCAGAAATCCCTGGTGCAGCTGCAGCGTAGAGTATCACAAGCCCTCACACTGTCATTACAGTGTATATTCAGGTTAAATTAACATGTCTGTTTTTATTTTTCTTCCTTTTAGGAACATTTTAGAGCTGTAATCTCAATACCGCCATACCGTGAAACCGTGATATTTTTTCTTATGGTTATCATACCGCCAGAATCTCATACTGGCCCATGCCTATTTGCAACATCTTCCTGTTAATACTGTAGAGAGCTGCTCCACATCAGGTGTGGTAAGGCTGGTCTATTTCAAATGTTATAGTCTAACACATCAGCTCAGAATAAAGAAAAGGTTCTACAGTACTGTTTACAATACATCTGAAAGGCTTGAGTTTTCTGATAATAAAACACTACCATCAGCAGCAAGAGAAACACTCCTCTTCATGAGACTTGAGGCCATGAAAGCTCATTGAGAAACAAGCGCTGATATAAACAAAAGGTGGCGTTAAAGAAACAAGGTTCCCAAACAGTGAGCACAACAGAAGAAGAAGAAGAACCCACTTGAACGTCTCTTGACAGCAGTTACGTACCGATGGATTTCCATTTTGGAGGCCAGCACACATCTCTGACTGAGGAGGAAGCTGGAGGCTTTGGACTGTGGACCAGAGGACTGGATCTGCATGGCTCCACACAGCCTGCTAGCCGCTTCCCCCCTCCCCCCCAGCCAGCCAGCCCCTCTCCTCTCCTCTCCTTGTGTTACTTCTCCCCCACAAACCTTCCCTTCCTTGCTTTGCTTGTTGGGTCTCCCCTCGCTTCCTCTCTCTGGCTCAGTAGCCAACTGTAATCTCTCTGCTTTCTCTCCCTCTCTACCAAACAGTTTTCTTCATCATCAAAAGCAGCCACACACACCCCCCCCCCACCCGCCTTCCACCTGCTCTCGTCAAAGCCCCCGTATCAGGGTGATTCCTTCCTTATTCATACGTGCGATGTCAGCGAAGTCAGTCAGTGAGCGAGAGAGCGAGCGAGGGAGGCATCCAGACAGTCAACCAGCTGTGTTTCTCCCATGACAGCAGCCAGCAGAACACGCTCACACACAGTTCAGCGTTGGCTTATCGCCGTGGTAGCGACAGCAGGGGTATCCAGGCAACAGGCTCCGGCTCCTGCACAGCCAGCTCTCGTGCTCTCCCAGCTCCGTGGCAGAGGCAGCTGAAGGGGGAAATCACCACAGCGATATCATGCAGCACGGCTCAGCTCAGGAAGGTAAAAGGAGGGGTAGTGGGAGGGGAGGGGGGAGGAGGGGTATTTCTCTTCTATTGCTCTACGTGTCACCTTTCTTCTTGCCTATAGCTCCCTCCACTACATCTATTTCACACCTTTTGTCTCCCAATGATCTCTCCCGCTTTCATCTGTCCGTAGCTCCCTACCTCCCTCCATGCTCCTCGCTCTGCTTTTATCTGTGTGACTCTCCACGCGCTCACACTCTCTCCATTTCTAACTCGCCACACACCCACACAACTCATCTCTCTCTCTCCCTCTCACACACTCTCTCTCTCTCACTCACTCTGTGATAAATATGCTAGAGAGAGTTGGGAAGAATGAGCAGAATTAGTGATGTTTGGTGGAAGGGGAAGAGGGATTAGTTGAGTGATTCCCCAGCATCTGTCAAACACAGTCCTGACATGTGTGTGTGTGTGTGGGGGGGGGGGTGTTTCTCCTTTTCACAGCACACCGACACTTATGACAACACTGTAAGGCTTTAAATTTGCTGTATAAACATGATGCATTTGTGAGCAGCATGTTGTTTCAGTGAGTGTACACTGCTGTTTCATTCTTTCCTTTCTAGCTGTAGTCAGTTGCTACTAAACTGAATAAATACATACAGAACATACAGAAGTAGGAGTGTAACGGTATACAAGATTCAAAGTTTGGTATGTATCTCTGTTTTGGGGTCATTGCTCATTGGGCAAAACTGTTACTATGATGTTTAGTTGTTAGTGCTGTAGTGGAGAAAAAAACCCTAGCTAACTGTGTAAAAAAGTAGTAGTATAAACTAGCTAACTGTGTAAAAAAGTAGTAGTATAAACTAGCTAACTGTATATAAAGTAGTATAAACTAGCTAACTGTATGTAAAGTAGTGTAAACTAGCCAACTGTATATAAAGTAGTGTAAACTAGCTAACTGTATATAAAGTAGTGTGCTCCACCTCCAGCTCCACCTCCAGCAGCTACAACAGTAACATGCTGCGCTAACACTGATGCTTCACTATTAATAATCTAATGATGTCATATATAATAATATATCACTACTTTTACTGTAATACTGCATACTACATCACCCATAATACTGCAGTACTTTTACTGTAATACTGCATACTACATCACTCATAATACTGCAGTACTTTTACTGTAATACTGCATACTACATCACTCATAATACTGCAGTACTTTTACTGTAATACTGCATACTACATCACTCATAATACTGCAGTACTTTTACTGTAATACTGCATACTACATCACTCATAATACTGCAGTACTTTTACTGTAATACTGCATACTACATCACTCATAATACTGCAGTACTTTTACTGTAATACTGCATACTACATCACTCATAATACTGCAGTACTTTTACTGTAATACTACATACTATCTTTAGATAGAGACATTTGGGCTTTCCCACTGAGCTGATATTTACAGTGCTGAAAGGCTTTCTGGATTTTAGTGGTTGCTATGCCGACTCTTACGGTAACTTGGGAGCCTGTTGGCCATTTTTTTGTGTCTGTAGTGTTTTGTTTTGTGTATGTCAGGGACTTGGAGTGAGCATTTTAAAAACGCCACACACTAGCTTTCAAACATAATGTAACTACAGCGAGGATGACAGAGCAGCTGATGAATCGGTCTCACCTCCTCAATGCTTGTGTGCAGTGAAAATGTCAGTGAGCGAGCGGCTGATGTGAAGGTGAAACATATTCATTACTGAGAGATGAGGACAGACGGCTGGCAGGTCAGAAGTATTGTAAATGTGCTGTTCAACACATTCTATAAAAGAGGTGTATCCTGTGTTCCTCTGTTAATATACCGAAATCAATAAAACATTATTACATTTTGGATAATTCAGCATTTACATACAGTTGTCCAATCAAATGTGATATGCAGCAACTCACTAACCTCACAATCATATAAAACAACAGTTGATTGCTTATGGCAGACTGATTGCAGTTTAATATGTCTATAATATGGTCTATCAGTAAAATTCTTTAGGGACCACTACCTCAACTAGCCACTAGGATGAATCAGGCAGCAAGGCAAACCAATCAAACCTGAAGGCTTTAATTGAAGTCCTTCCAATCACTGAAGGCCACCAGCACACTGACACTTCTGTTACACTTCAGCATTAAGAATTTTACCTTTTTTTTTACGAGTAATGTACTATCTGTTTTTGATATTAATATGTACTTTTATTTTGAAGTTTGAAATACATGAGTACAGATTCACCAAAAAGTTTCAAAACTATTTTAATTATAATTCTCACAAATCAATAACCTATAGCTACCAATGCACAATACATGTAGAGGACAGTATTCAATAAGATACCATGGAGCCCAATTATAGAATAGAAATGTGCACTAACTAACTGCTTGTCTCTTTGTCCAGATACAAAATGAAACTCAAAAATGCTCTGATGACAAAGACATAATCTTCAATAATTCAGATTTCTGTAATGTTTTGTGAATGTATTTATTTAGTTATTTTGTTTTGTATTTAACTTATCATGTTTGCTGTGTTGCTTTATTATATTTCACAGTGTTTGTAGGTGATATTATTCAGGATAATGATATTTATTTTATTTACTTTGCATTATTCTTGTGTTTGATCTCTTATAGGTGAGGTTTAAGATAAGCCCATAGTGAGTTTCTAGCTCTCACACACACACACGTTTTCATTCTAATTTACTATATTTTCTCTGACTTCTATTTTACAAATGTGCAAATAAAGCACTAAACCAATGAACCAGCACTTTTAAACGCTGGCTGAGTACCACAGTTTGGGTTAGATAGCAAACACTCAAACCATCTACATGGCTGTACTTCAACATATCATTTCAGTTTACAGCTGTTAGTTTAAGACCTCTGTTACATGTCAAAGAA
This sequence comes from Scomber japonicus, assembly GCF_027409825.1. Lineage (NCBI taxonomy): Eukaryota > Metazoa > Chordata > Actinopteri > Scombriformes > Scombridae > Scomber > Scomber japonicus. The sequence goes on along the minus strand of NC_070594.1, from coordinate 29,150,265 downwards.
ACATGAATGGTAATCTTACATGAGGAGCACTCACATCAAGCACCTTGACAATAATATGACTGATAAACCATCCATAACACAACACTGTATCAACACTGCATTATGTAATATGCATACACATAGCTAAAACATGGTTACAGCCTAGTAAATATAATGTAGACACAGAGCACATGTTGTGGTTCATGTTGTTTGCAGCTGCCACTGACAACTAATCAACTCTTCCAGGTTTTCAATGAAACTTGTGATTCATTATGAAGGCTGCAAACTAATTCATGGGTTGATGTAATTACTACTAATGTTGAATATAAAGGCTTTTTTTCCCCTCCTCTGCCCTTCTTTCACCGGTGAACAGCTGACTCCACAGGCATGAAATCAGCCAAGGTAAGTCAGTGTGTGTGTATCAACATGTGCCAGCACTGGCGTTTGCTGTTTTTCCAGGGTAAGCGCAGGACAGAGCCAACACACAGACACACACACACACACACATATATATATATATACACACACATATACACAGAGACAGGGCTGCGAGGGGAGGCTGTACCAAACTCTCAGAGGTCGGAACAACAAGGGCTCGAGGGAGATAAATATATTTGTGCCTTTGCTGTGCACATTAACGTGCACACTGAGCCTTCAGCAAAGCATATTACTGAGTGACATGTGCACACCTACACCCACATAACACATTTTAATCACTCTCAGTGCTTAAATCAGCATCAAAAGGTGGTAGAGACAATACACTGCAGCAATGGAAGATCTGCTTGTTTAGATGTTTTATGACTAAAAAATGTGAATAAATGTGAAATTCACCTCATTATTTTGTTTAATGATGTGATGATAACTATTAAACATGACTCTGAGACATTTTCAGGATTTAAAAATGAACTTATTCATAGGATAATCTGCTAATGTGCACATCTCTTACCCTCAGTTAGAACTAAATGATGCTATATGATTCCATTAAGAACCTGAGCTGCTGAACTAATGCACACAACTATTAAAATGACTTCTTAAAAGCAGGGGAGAGGCAGCAGGTGGCTGATTTAAGGTCTAGGACGAGAGCAGGTTTGTCACACTTAGGGTTAAGCACACACAGTCGAACGCTGTCCAAACACGGAGCGAGCATCAAGAGCTATTACAATCAATTAGAGGAGAGATGAGAGAGAGAGAGCAGCGCGAGGCACCTGTAATAAGCTCCTGCCTCTTTTAGCAGCACAGATGATGCGAGGGAGGAGAGGAGGAAGAGGTGGTGGTGGTGGTGGTGTGGGGGGGGGGGGGGGGGGTGGAGCTTTCTATTTATTAGAATGTGGTGGTATCTGTACTCTTTAATTTCATTTATGTGGCAGCTATGATTGTTAGATTTCATCTTTTAGGTCGACATTTATCTTCCAAAAGGAATGATATCATAAATCAAAATACAGTCATTAGAGCCAGCAGTGAATAATCAGATCATGTTTTCTCAGGATGACCACATATTGACCAGCTGATCATCTCAGGAGTCGAGCTGCTAACAGCTGAGATGATGCTGGTCAAATTAAAACTTAATAAAGTGACATATAAACAGCCCTACAGCGAAAATGACTGCTGTTAGCCTGGCTGCATGTTGGTGTGAAATGTATTCTAGGATCCTCGGCAGTCCCAAAGCTTCGGCCAACCAATGACGTAACTTCATCTCTGAGTCAGTCACGGACATTCACATTTATAGGGCTCTCACCGCAGGAGAAAGAGGTGGAGGTGAGCAGAAAGATGTCTCCTCTCCTCTGAGGCCTCATGCCATTCCAGGTTGTGTCTCTGCAGGCACAGGTGGCTCAAATGCCACAGACACACACACACTATTCATACAGCGCAGACTAATATTCCCACACATCACACTGAAAAGAGTCTAGATACAGTGCATAAAAATACTGAGCGCCCACTGACAGTGACGGAGCAGTAAAGTGCACTTTCGTTGGTGCATACACATCTCATATAAAAGCTGCTCAGTACTGAAAATCACATCTTCATCATCACTTCTTACATTTGTGGCAATACTTATTATAGACTAACAAAATAACAGCAACAACACTTTCAATGCTTCCTGCTTTTATTCTAATAGTGGATTTAATTTAATCATTTACATTTTGAGTTGAATAAATGATCAGTCATAATACCTCCAAACTGCACATTATGTGATTAGAGTCACAATACTGTTAATATTAGCTGCAGTCTGTGGAGCACAGCTGGCAGGTATCTGGGGCTTATTAATGTTCAGTGTGTAAGCACTAACATATGAAACAGCTGTTTATGGTTCCTTGAGGTGAAAAAGTCTTCACAAACCTTTAAAACACTTCAAACCTGAACTTCCTCTTAATAGGTGAAGAAGAACCAAAAGCTGCAAACTGAAGGAGAAAGTCACATAAATATGACATTAAAGCTAATATTTAATCATGCTTCCTCTCTCCCTCTCTCTCTGCATTCTGATTCCCAGCAACACAAATGTGACATCGTCTGTTATGCAGTCTGCCTTTAAGCAGCCCCTGACCAACAACCCTCTGAGGGGGGACGATAATTCACCGTCAGCCCTCCTCTTTAATTAAACTCCACAAACAGCCTCCTCTTATTCTTAATGTGTGGGTGTGGGTGGTGCTGAGGGATGCAGATGATATCAACGGACAAGTCGGTAGTCCTTTTTTTTGCCACAGCAGGCAAAAGAAACAAGACAAAACAACTCCAGCTGAGTAATCAGACAGAGAGAGAGAGAGAGAGAGAGAGAGAGAGAGAGAGAGAGAGAGAGAGAGAGAGAGAGAGAGAGAGAGAGAGGTTATCACTGATCCGCAGTACATGCATGGACTACAGAGACATTATCTCTTAGTTTTAAAGATGTGTATTAGAGCTTTTACATCTTCTAACATGATATTCTAGGTGTGATATATAGTAGGATGTACTGGACTCACATACATGCAGAATGTATGCTAGTAAGTCAAAACTTGATATACTAGCAACATGAAAACTAGAAAAAGCACCCTCACTATATCAAGCCCTGTATCAGTGTAAAAGTGTTCTGATAGCCAAATGAATCTTTTCATTGCATCTTATACACACATTTAACTGCTGGACTGGATGTGTAGGCATGTAAGCTAGCTAGCAACAGATGAAGCCCCACGTTATTATGGGAGCGCCTCTGTCAGTTTGTGTGTAACAGAGTCAATAATACAGCAGCTAAATATATTTGTAACACAGTTAAATATTCATTAGTAATATGTATTATTATAATGACAGCAAATCGCTCTGCAGATAGGCTATAACCTGACATGAGAAATTACATTTACAAGTTTGTTAGCTTAAACTTGTTGCGTAGCATGCTAACATGATTCTGCTGTTGTTAATACAGACGTTTGATGCTGAGCTGTGGTAAACCCAAAATAAAACACCTTCTATGTAACTTTAAGTTATTTCTTGCCCTCCTTTATGTCATCGATTTTATTATTTTATTGTATTGGCAACTAATTAAATTGAATTATTTTTTGTGTTTAATTAAAATGATGGTCCGACAAAGCTAGCTTTATGTTAGCGTAGCGGTGGTGGGACAGGAGTGCAGGCAGAGACAGCACAGCGTTGTCTTTATCACTACGATAAAGACAACGCTTGTTTTGTGTCTGTTCCTGAATCTTTATGATCACAATCTAATTTTAACACAACATAGTTCAGGTGAAGAGGATATTTATATCCAGTAAAGTCGAGTTGTTGATGACTTAAAACAGACATTGGTTTTAGTAATGTTTAGGCCTACTGATATTTTGCTTAAGTAATTACTTATATATAATTACTAATATATGCAAAACGTATATGTGTGAATATACATTTATTTTCAGAAGTTTGAACACTTGATTAAGCCAGGTATGAAATCCTTATTTTATTATGTGAATAAGTAAGAGGCAAAAGCTTCTACAGAGAGGAATTAAGTCATCTTGATTTCCACACCATAAAAATACATTTACTGAAGTTGAACATTTCTGGCTCAGAGAAAATATGAGAAATACAATTTTGGGGGATTTTTCATCTTTGCATGACAGTTTTATTTTTCCATTGGAAAAAAAACATTAAAATTGTGATATTGGTTTTAATCTGTAACATGATTTTCATATTTGATTCATTATAATACTGTTTATCACAAACTTTTAAAAAAAATAAATAAATAACCTGCAGCTTCTTGTGAATATCTTTAAATGATATAGCAAATAAATGTAATCTTCTATATTATGATGTGAAAACTTTATCCTTTTCAGATGAGAGTCAAAGGGCCCGAGAGATCACAAGAAGCCTTGCCCAAGTGATTGTGAAAGACTTGCAACCCATTTCAATGGTAGAGGATGAAGGTTTCCGTCATTTTATGAAGGTGGTGGATCCCCGATACCAGATCCCGAGTCGGAAATCCATTATGACAGGTGAAATTCCAAAACTGTATGAGCAAGCACAAAAAACTATGAAAGACTCCATACAATCAGCAAGCAGTCAGGTTTTAACAACCGATATGTGGACTGCAAGAACCAGTGAAGCTTATTTGACTCTGTCAGGATATTTTATTGACAAGGACTGGCAGATGGAGTCTTGCAATCTTGCAACAATCCATGTAGCTGTGCAGCACACAGCAGACAATATATCTGAACTCCTCACAAAAATAACTGATGAGTGGGGAATCACCAGTAAAGTTCATGCAGTTATTACTGACAATGGAGCCAATATGGTCTCTGCTGTGCGTAAAACTTGCTGGAAACATATTCCTTTTTTTTCTCACACACTCAACCTCATTGTGAAGGACTCCATTAAGTCAGACACAAGTCTTGAGTCCCTCTTGGAGAAATGCAGTGCTATTGTTCGGTTCTTCCACCACAGTACCAGAGCAACCGACAAACTAAAAGAAGTACAAAGTCAGTTGCACTTGCCACAGCACAGACTAATCCAAGCAGTGGAGACTCGATGGAACTCAGTGTTGTACATGCTTGACAGACTGTAAGAGCAACAACAAGCTGTCACAACAGCACTTTGTCTTCTTGGGAGAAACAACATGTGCCTAAATGATGGAGAATGGTCCCACATTAGCCAGGCCATTGAAGTCCTCAGGCCTTTTGAAGAGGCCACTAAGGAGGTTTCAGCAGAGCAGTACGTAACTATTTCCAAAGTCATACCTCTGGTCTCTCTTCTTCAACAAGCAACATCATCTGCTGGGCAGAGGGGTAACACTCTGGCTTCACAGCTTGCAGCACAATGCAAGCGACGCTTTCAAAACATTGAGCACAACCACACTGTTGCAGCCAGCACCTTTTTGGACATTAGGTTCAAAAACATTGTTTTCTGTGATCCTGGAAATGTGGAAACAATAAAATCACGGATCATCAATGAGATGCAAGCCTTGGCCTGCTCTGAAAGACAGGCAACCAGCTGTGAAGCCTCTGCTACTGCATCGACTGACTCTGAGTACAGCCTTGTCAGCGACACAAGGGTCACCTGCTGCAAACACTGAGAGGAGTGACATAGAGTGTTCAACGTCCAAGGGATTATGGCAGGAGTTTGACAATCGGGTTGTGGCTTTTCAGAGCAATCGCACAACAAACACAGACGCATTTATTGAAATGCGAAGATACATGGAAGAAAAAGTGATCCCAAGGAGTGAGGACCCTTTGAATTGGTGGGGAAAAAATGAAAGCACATTTCCACTGCTGAGCAAAGTGGCAAAAAGACACCTTGGAACTGTTGCAACCTTTGTTCCAGCAGAGAGACTGTTTTCCAAGGCAGGAGAAACAATCAGTCAGAGGCGTAATCGGCTAAAAGCTGAAAATGTTAATATTATACTTTTCCTGAACACAAACCTAAAACTTGAGTAAAGTGTCAAGACATACTTCCTGAGTGCACTAAAGTCAAGACAGTGTAGGAAAATGTAATATTTTTCTGCTAACTCTGTTATTATTCTGTTTTGTGCAGGCTTATTAGGATAAGGAAATCTTTATTAAACATATCTCTTGTTTCTGCTCTTTGTTACTTCAGTGAAAGGGACAGTGTTACATACATGTTTACGTCAACATAGGCCTACATGTTTTCAAACCATAACATTGTTATGATGTTGTTATGATGGTTTTTTTAGTTAGCAACCACATTACATCTGACTAATTGTTACAGACCAGGGATTTTAATTTTTTGGTCAAAATGCCAATTTCGGAAGAATTGTTGTATTAATAGTCAGAGGGAGTAAATAATATACCAAGATCACTCTTTTTTCTTTCTTTTTTTTTGAGAAATAAGAAAAGAGGAAAGTACAAATTTGCATTCATATTTATTATTTGTCATTTATTTGACTTTTTGTTTTATTATGTATTTCACATAATAAATTTGGTATAAATGGCCAGTATTTGTCATGTGATTTGCCTTAAGTGTAATACTATTTTGACTGGAAAAAATTGCCAAAAAGAAATTATCAGTATCGGTATCGATATCGATATCGATATCGATGAAATTGCAAGAAAAAGTATCAGTATCGTATCGAATCCTAAAAGTGTGGTATCGCCCATCCCTACTCCAGATGAGTGTATGACCTGTAAACATGGACACAAACACAAAGGAGAGGTGACGGCGAGGTCACAGGCTGAGTCCATCAGCTGCTGTCAAAGTGTCCTTGAGCAGGGCAGCAGGGTAACTACATAAGAAGGTTTAAAGCTGAAACCTGGACGCGGACTACTCTCAGGGGAAAATGCATGACAAATAAGTTCCATATCAAATATCAGACAGGTGCACTAAAATTGCCAGAGAGGTGTGTCCATCAGACGGTGCTGATACCAATGAGGCATTTCATTCAAAATTAAAGCGTCCAGACAATACATGATATGCTTACTGTTCTCACACAACAGGTAGTGTGAGAACATCACAGACAGAGCTTCTTATTACTGCCGACGTAGCAAAACTGAGCAGTCACTGTGCAAAATAAGCAGCCTTTGTCCTTTCATAAGTCCCACAGGATGTTTTCAGGTACAGCCAAATGCAGGCAGATCGTTTTACATGAGAGCGCACAGAGGAGAAAGACCTGAAACGGATACTGCTTTCTTCTTCTCCTCATCATATGAAACAAAGGTGTGGCTCCCACTTTGACTTTTGCACAAGTGCTGGAAGTGAATACTACAGAGAAGCAGCGTAGCCTTGAATGTCAATGCTGAAGGGGGCAAAGTGATTCATCTTCTCAGCTGTGAAACCATAAGGAGCAAAGATGAGTCTTCACCTGCCAACGGTCAGCTGGCAGGTGTGTTGGCATCAGCTGAGCAGGTGAATGACTCGGCACAGAGAGACGCGTGAGAAAGGATGTGTGTTATTGCAATAACATTTTACGAGCTGTGATGATAGGCTTTGTAAAGGATTTGTGCTCTCTTTAATAAAAGCAACAATTACAACTTTCATTATATACATCTGGAGAGTGACATTGTTACGGCACATGTGGTCATCAGTTGCACTGTCATATTGAAATATTTAACTTTTCCACATGAATTTAGCACACAAGTCTGTTCAAAAATGTTCAAAACCCTCATTGTAGTTGATATAAATCAACTGCAGCTAGTTATCCTTTACCCTATGACTGCAATTATTTCTATTATCCATTCATCTGCCTATTATTTTTTGATTGATTGATGAATGAAAATGCTCATTGCAACATGCTAACGCACAAGGTGACGTCATTAGATGTCTTTTTTTAGTTTTTTATCCAGCTGACAGACCAAAACTCAGCAGCATTTTATTACAATTGGTAACTTGAAGACATTAAATGTTTGAAATATATTGACTTAAATCATTATCAAAGTCTTTAATTTTCTTTCCACTAACTAACCACTGAGTCAATCCCATAAGTTACATAAGAAAAAGCAAAACTTCAAAGTGTCTGGCTGGTGTGTGTTAATGTGCCTTCTGCCAGTGTCAAACCTCATATATCACTGCTCTGTAACATTACACTACATGGAACCCTTCTCCACTTCAGCCTTCAAAGTTCTCGTTTGAATATTTGCTACTACCACCAAGATCTGCACCCGCGGCGGCTCCATCCGGGCCCGCGCCCTAGGCTTCCTTGCTCACCGCGGCGACTCTACATGATTGTGAGTTGATCATGTGCTCTTGAAAATCAACACAGCCAACAGTGGTGCGTTTTCTCTAATGAAACAATGTATCTACATCTAGTCATCGTCACTTAAGGATCAGTTGATCAAAGTTCTGAATCAGGATCAGTGTTTAGAGCAAGTAGCGTTTTTTTTTTTTTTTTTTTTTATATGCAGCTTGTCTCATTTTCAGGTTCGAGTGGTTACAAACATTTAACACACTGCCACTCAAAACTGTGCTAGAGCAGCGTAGATACAAAAATGTTCTCAATGGATTCAATTCAGCTTCCAGTGACCCTCATGATGTCTTTTGCCTATCCCACTAGTATGAATATGGCCAGAAACAATGCGACAAATAAATAACACCCACAGGTGAACACTGGAATAACTATGAGTGATGCTGTTTCATGGCAGACAGCTAGTGACAGGATGAGTGAAGGTGGACTGAAGACAAACTTGCTGCTCCAGCACAGGTATCATGTGTAACATTAACAACGGTTGCACCTCAGTGAGCCGTGCAGCACAGCTTTTACACAGCTGACACTTTGACTTGTCATCGTAGGAAAAGCAGGTGTTACAAATCACATAAAGCAACACTCTGTTTATTCAAATATATTCAAGTATTCCAGAAAGCCATGACAGTGTCACAGTGTTGGTTCTATCCTCTCATTATGTTCCACGTACTGATACTATGAATAGAAAACTACATTGTCTCTGAACAATGTGGTAAACAGCAGACTTAAATCATCCTTCAAGGCCACAGCAGCATAACTCTGTGCTGCTGTCATTCGACCTGCGCTGCTCCTGTTCTCTAGTCTGGACAATGATGTCATTGTTGCCGGGTGAACTCGTCCCACGTGGCAGCGAGACCGACACAACAGGTGACATAAAGACAGAAGTCAACACTACAGTTTTATGAAGGAGGGCTACAGCAGAGATGTCCTGAGGGATGCAGATATTTGCAGGTCAGCTGTTTATTTCCATATGAAACACATTGGAGAAAAACTCTAGCAAAGTCATTCAATGCTATGATTAAACATTGACAACTCCACGGAGCTCGGGCTGTTTCTAAGAGATGCTGGATGTATTTACAGTAGGGAAATCACTTTCATACAGTTACAGACATAAACCGCCCACATCATGAATCTACACTCTTACAATAATCTGAGGAGATTCAAGCAAGTCTGCAAAGATCCTCTAGGAGATACAACCACAGCTCCAGAGGCAGCCAAAGGGGAAAAAGTGCCCTGTCACCTCATCGCGAGACCAATCCTATGCTGTCACCGAGCTAGATGCTCCCTCTGATTGGACTCTGAGAAGTTTAACAGCCGCTGCTGTTCTATAAATATAAAAGTTAGCGAGAGAGGCTGTTTTAGGCAGGGGGATCCGAATAATGAATGAATAGGCGGGAGGTTCTAAAAGCTAAAGCTAGTTTCTGAGTGGTATAGAGAGGAGAAAAAGATGAACAGCAGAGCAGATAGAGTGGTATAAAGACAGGGCTACTCCTCAATCATAAGCCAGCTGCTAAGATCCCTCAGAGCCTGTATAGTTAATGCAAAGCCTGCTTTACAGGTGATCAGGGAAGAGATTTCATATATACGATGAAGCCTCATGGATTTTGAGCAACCCACTGCAATCTTTTGACCCCTAAATCCCCACAGCAGCTCCCCCAGATCACATCCAAAAACTTACGAGTCACGAGTCATCTTGGCGTCAGTCACGGGGGAATCCGGCACCTCCAACCTAAGACAAAATCTGGAGTTGGAAGCGTTTGGTCTTATTCTCGAGAGTCTCTACTTTCTCTGCACAGTGACTGACTGAGCAGCTGTTTGGCTGGCTGGATCACTGACTGACTGACTGACTGACTGAATGACTTAAGAGACAGGGGGAAAGTGAAGCGGTCTTTAGACGGACAGTGACAGTGGGAAGTCACACACCCACCCACATGGCCTGCTGGAAGCAACCCTTTTCCTCTTTATGCACCCACCCCCCACTCGCTCACCTCACTGGAGCCAGAGCTAAAAGTGGAACAGCTGGGTGGGGGTGCAACGGGTCTACAGTTGGGGGTCGTCAGGGAGGGCATACCCCCTCCTGAAGAATGTCTCTCAGCACCATCCTAAAATAGATATTCTGACCTGTACGAGTCATCAGCCTGTATTTGGGGGATGGTTGGGGTTCTACCTTTTCCTCATTTCAACACAGATGTTACCATCTGGTACCAAAGAAGGAAACATGTCATACTAAACAACTGATGTCATAGATGGTGCTGGACAGGTCTAAATACTACAATACCAATTGTGAGTCACCTCACTCTGTCTATGGGAGAAATGAATGGGACTTTTATTTTCAGATACAGGAACTCACAAAATAGCCCACTTCACAACTCTATTAGGGGGGAAAATCACCATCATCATCTTCATAGTCCCTCCAAATGTCTCTAGAGGGTGCTGTGTGAAATCTGATAAAACTGCCTCAAGGAATGTCACGAGTCAGCACAGAATTTGAAGAATTTTGTTACCAAAGATGTCAGTGGTCAGCTTGCTTTGTGGGTAATATAGCACCAGGTTTTGAAAATGCATGGAAAGGAAAAAGATCTTTTTGAAACTGTCCATCATGAGTCCAACAATGTTATAAGAGTGCAAGTCCATTTTCTTCCGACTTACAAAGTGACACAGCCGTGTTGCTGGACCAGAGGCAATTTGCTCATAAAGCATGTATTTAAACATTCCACCCCCCGCAATTAAAAAAACACCATCCACACATGCTGTTATGACACATGCCAACTAGTGTGGTTTGTTTGGTCAGACTGAATTTTATTACTAGATGTCACATGAGACTGAACCGCTCCTGAGTAGAATATAATGATAGTCCATGAATGAAAGTATGGTAGCACCACAGTCATGACAACTAAGTGACACATCGTGTTTCTATTTCTGACAACAACATTCAAATTAACTTTTCATTGTGTGGTCGGTGGCTGCGGTTCAGGAGGTAGAGCGGGTCGTCCACCAATCTGAAGATCAGAGGTTCGATTCCCAGCCCCTCCAGTCCACGTGCCCATGTGACCCCAAATTGCACCCAATGGCTGTGCCAATGGTGTGTGATTGTGAGTGAATGTTAGACTCCCTCTGATCAGCACTCTGTGTGGTAGCTCCTGTCAGTGTATGAATGTGTGTGAATGAGTGAGTGTGACATGTAGTGTAAAAGTGCTTTGAGGGGTCAAAAGACTAGATAGTGCTATATAAGTAGAATCCATTTACTTGTACTAGGGTGCTGTGCGTAGCCGTGGTAATTCTGGTACACACAGCACGGCATGGCTATACTATGCTGACAATGCTAGTCATACTAACTAGCTGCTAGCCACCATGCTGACAATGCTAGTCATACTAACCAGATGCTAGCCACCATGCAGGCTGGTCCATCACGTCCCTTGTTTTTTCGAAATACAAGCTCAGACTTCTGGAAGATTTAAATATCGTGACCAGGTTTATCCAGATGTTCAGTGAGATCTGCATCTTTAGCCTGGTTCAAGCCAACTCCCTCCCGCTTGTATTTGGCATCCAGTGACCATGTGACTTTTGTCATTATTTCAGTTTGTTGGTTTGCATGAAATCAAACTTGATTTAAGCTTTTGTACCGGACCAGACCAGCAAAACCAAAAACCAACCCAACCTTAGTGTTTGGAGGTGTTAAAGTGTGCAGGTATTAACTTCACACAAAGACTACTGCTCCCTCTCCCTGAATGATGACACCAAGAATGACAGAGACTGACATGAGACTCTTAGTATAATCTAATTTATTGGAAGCAAACTGAGACCTTTTCTCCATTGAACTAGAACTGATAGAGATGGACCCTGCAGTAGGGCTGAACGATTTATCGTTTTCTGATCGAAATTGCGATTTCAGACAGCGCGATCATGTGATCGCCAAAGCTGCGGTTTTTGCAGCGCTCCTGACTGACCCAGGATCTGTTGTGTCAACTATTTTACACATACATGCCGTCTCCCTACCATCCTGCCAAGCTCACCAATCAGAAGCGGCATGCTACTCGTGGACAGGTCACGCTAACCAATCAGTATTAACCGGCTCCTTAATTATAATTATTCAGAAATAGCTTCAGCTGGACCTGAAGTGGAGTTAGGGGATATAACCCCCAAGAAAACCAGCACGTCGGTCAGTTGGGAGTGTTTCGGGTTTGAGGCTGCAGACGTGCACCTGAAACAGGTACTGTGCAAAATCTGTCGCGCTAAAGTTGCAACATCCAGCGGAAATACAACCAATTTGTACCAGCACTTGAAAAATCAACACAAGCATTTGCATGACGAAAAAGTCCGGTGAAAATGATACTCAGGCCCACTGTAGCAAACAGACTACAATTACAGCATGTTCTGCCAGTGTAACTCCGTATGATAAGAGCAGCGGAGACACAGAGAGATTTAAAAACCTCCTCCGCACGCTGGACAGAAGATATATGATTCCCTCCCGCACCTACTTCAACCAGGTTGCCATCCCACAGCTGTACGCAGAGTGTAAATGCTGAGTGATGTAAAGATGTCAGGGAAGAGAGTATTATTGTTGATTTAAGTATTTTTGGGATTTTATTTGTTCTGCACTTCACCCTGACGTGTGGTGTCAGCCTTTGTTTAAAAAAAGATATTTGAGTTTTATTTTATTACCATTACTTGTCAAATTCACTTAAAAAGATAGTCCAGGTTTCTTAATATACAGTAGGGTTGAATAAAGTAAAGAGTTGTTGAATTTAGTTTTTCTTATTACTTATTTAACATTGTTTAGTTTTTTTGGAATTGTTTTGTATTCTATTTAGCTTTTTTTTTTTTAAATTAATACAATTAAGGATTTTTTGCCATACTTTTTTTAAGTACTCTTTTAGTTCTTCATTTGTAATAACTGCCATTGGTCTTTAGTTTTTATCCTTGCATTGGAGTAATAGCATTTAATGTTTTAATGTTACTGTACATTGTGAATATTGCACTGAAGCTTGATTTGAAGGAAATCGTGAATCAAATCGAAATCGCAATATCTGCCAGAAAAATCGCAATTAGATCTTTTCCTAAAATCGTTCAGCCCTACCCTGCAGTGAGGTTATGTTCAACAAACGCTTGTCACGTTTGACACTTTATAACGCTAAACCAAAAAAGCAAAGACCTTCAGAATGCATTTGATGTGATAATTTACCAGTGTCCTCAGCCTTGAATTACTGTACAGCCTGTGTATAGCACTCAAGTACAGGATTGATTCAAACTGGATCAATGGAACTGCAGGAATAGAAACATTGGGAAACACAGTTTGAGGACCAGGAAGTGAAGCACTCAGTGGACCAATGCAACACATTAAGGTGTTTCAGGAACCTGAGGGGTTGTGTAAACTTACATTACTGCTTTATCACTTCACTGTATGCATGCAGTGATTTACCTCACACCATCATAAGTAGTCAAAGTCTACCAGTTAGTCACGTATGGCTTTGACCCTAATTGGATATGTAGTTCAGAGGCTTTCATGTAAAGGTCTCCAAGGGGGTCAAAGGTCAAAGTTATCTGGTGTCTATCTTTTCCGGAAGTCTTTTCCCGGAGTTACTTATGCTCACTGCTACAGTATGTCAGCTCTTAAATAGCCTGTGCTGTCTGCAGATTCCTCATCTGGAGGTTTCAAACTTGTAGCTCAAATAGATACAGTATGCCTTTCATCATTTTCATCTGTGACAATTTTCTACACAAGTTTAATGAGCTCAAAAGGACAATAATCCTCTTCGTAGTTTCTGGAATCCATCAAATGAAATCTATTGTAGTACTATATCCATGTAGTACTATAGTTCAAGCAGAGAAATGGTTCCACTGACACTCAGTAGTTTCTTCAGTTGATGTCACAATGTTGCACCACTGTTTGCTTCTTTTCTTCTAAGTCTCTCATAAAGCCTAGGTCTAGTTCAGATGGCATGTAATGAAGTCTACTGTCAGGAATAATATTTCATCTGGTATAAAGCAGAAAAACAGCCACAAGGTTTCTCAGGGTTTCTGAAAAATACAGCAAAAGGTATGCTGTATATAGTTAATGTATATTCTCATTTGTCCAGGTCATAGTTATTTCTAAGCAACAATGATTCTAAGGCAACTGGACTTAGATTTGTCTGTGAAGACGTTTCGCCTCTTATCCGAGCGGCTTCATCAGTTCATAACGCATCTGTCTGACTAGTCCTCACTAGTCTGACACACAGTGGAGGTAGACCCAGGTATTTACCCCTGTGGAAGTGACCGCCCAGTCATTGTCTAAGACAATAGTTCGTTAGTGAGTTTCACCTGACCATTGTTTTGGCCTGTGAGTCATCCCCCGTGAACGACAGTCGTTAGGAGTGGATGGGGCTACTGGCAGATTACAGTTGTTAGGCATGATGTGCGTTTGCCTGTAAACGACAGTCGTTCTGTTCGTTAGAGTCACTTGTTATTAGTTTCGGGCATCTTTTGTTCTTAAGTTTCCTGGGAATGGTTGAAAGTGTATGAAGGTATTATTGGTGCAAAAGGTTTGAGCACCTGTAACAGTGGAATTTGTAGTTGTGTACAGTGATTGTGTATGTGTGTCAGTAAATTTGAGGTCACATACTCTATGAGTTGTGTTCTTGTAGATTTTTTTTCTCTCCACAAATACAACACAACACTTACACATTCACAAATTCTTAATTACAGGTGCACAAATCCTATTTTACAAGTCACAGATTAAAAAACTGACATGCTCACATTTTTGCTCCTATTGTTGTAGTATATTTGGTGCAAAACATATTTGTGTACCTGTAACAAAAAATGTGAAGTCGTGGATAAAATTTGAATAAGTGCAATAAATATTCAAATTATTTAAAATAATTTCTCACGAAAATGTTTGTGTTCTTTTAAAACACAAACACAAATCGACAAGTACAACTGCTCGAATCTTCCCCACGAGTCACAGATTCTGTTTCCTTCAACTACAAATCACAAATCGCGCCTCCACTGAGATATGTGGTGCAGAACTATCTGTGCATTCAGTCTATGGAGGAAAAGGCGGGTGCTGATCTGAGATCGACTGATCCCGCAGCCAATCAGAGAGGAGAGCGGCTTTTGTCCCACAGCCAATCAGAGGAGAGCGGCTTTTTGTTTCTATGCGGAGTGAGAAGATGAAAGGTTCCCGCCGGTGGATTTAACAAGGTACCTTGAAAGTTGAGTACCGTATCTGCTGCTGTTACTTTAGCATGCGTTAAATCCACCGGCGGGAACCTTTCATCTTTCATCATCCCGTTTCCTTCAACTACAAATCACAAATCGCGCCTCCACTGAGATATGTGGTGCAGAACTATCTGTGCATTCAGTCTATGGAGCAAAAGGCGGGTGCTGATCTGAGATCGACTGATCCCACAGCCAATCAGAGAGGAGAGGGGCTTTTGTCCCACAGCCAATCAGAGATGGGCTTTTGTTTACATGCGGAGTGAGAAGGGGAAGAAGAGTTCCCACCACAGTCTATGGTTCCCACCGGTGGATTTGGACTTGCTAAACTAATAAATAATAATAATAATAATAATGATAAATACTTTATTTTTGGATAGGGACAGTACATATTGATGAACATCGATATTAAAACATCTCTGTAAAACACACACAGCACAATACAATACACAACCAAAAGGATATCAGATCCAAACAGGATACAATGTAATAAAAAGTTCAGTCAGCAGCAGAGACAGCGAAATAGGCAACTTTCAAGGTAGGTTGTATTTTTAACCACATTAATAAATAAACCCCGACGTGAAGCTGAAAAATTTAGCGTCCGCGTGCATTTGTGCATATCTGTCACGCGCCGTAATCTCTTTTTACAGTTTATGACAGATAAGACAACAACAATACACACTTGCAACAATGCACGCGGCTGGGAGGAGGGTTATCAAAACAGAGGAAAAGTGACAGGACGCTAAATTTGTCAGCTTCACGTCGGGGTTTATTTATTTATGTGGTTAAAAATACAACCTACCTTGAAAGTTGCCTATATCGCTGTCTCTGCTGCTGTTAGTTTTAGCATGTGCTAAATCCTTCTCAATCCGCATGTAAACAAAAGTCCATCTCTGATTGGCTGTGGGACAGAAGCCCCTCTCCTCTCTGATTGGCTGTGGGATCAGTCGATCTCAGATCAGCACCCGCCTTTTCCTCCATAGACTGAATGCACAGATAGTTCTGCACCACATATCTCAGTGGAGGCGCGATTTGTGATTTGTAGTTTAAGGAAACAGAATCTGTGACTCGTGGGGAAGATTCGAGCAGTTGTACTTGTCGATTTGTGTTTATTTTCGTGAGAAATTATTTTACATACATTGAATATTTATTGCACAACTTCACATTCAGATTTGCACATATTCAAATTTTATCCACGACTTCACATTTTTTGTTACAGGTACACAAATATGTTTTGCACCAAATATACTACAACAATAGGAGCAAAAATGTGAGCATGTCAGTTTTTTAATCTGTGACTTGTAAAATAGGATTTGTGCACCTGTAATTAAGAATTTGTGAATGTGTAAGTGTTGTGTTGTATTTGTGGAGAGAAAAAAAATCTACAAGAACACAACTCATAGAGTATGTGACCTCAAATTTACTGACACACATACACAATCACTGTACACAACTACAAATTCCACTGTTACAGGTGCTCAAACCTTTTGCACCAATAATACCTTCATACTCAAACCGCCTCTCCTGTTTAGGGATGGTTTCGACATTCACATAGATGGCTTCTTTAACTCCTGCTGTATATATGCGTGTACATTGTCTTTCAAGTCATTTCCTGTACAAACAAGAACAATTATTGATCATACTGAGAGTGTTAAAGTCAGAAATTGAAAGACCTTTGTTTGGTGTATCTATAGAAAGCACTAAAGGCCTTCTGGTCCTCATGGGTTTATAGATTAAAGTCTTTGAAATAGAAGCTATTCTAGAAAATCCTCCATTGATCCATGAGTACACTGTACAGGGAGAGAAAAGCTGATACTTAAAGGTCAACATGTACACTTACTGCACTGTACTACAACTATCTTTATCTTCCTGTGACTGTGGTGTACAAATATTGGGCTGATAATACAAAAGTACAAGAAGTCTAATAGGAAAATAATGAACCAAAGAAACCTCATCAACTGTATGATTAAGACTCCATGATGAGACTCTTATCTCATAGGATAAAAGGAATGGGTGTGTTTTCATTTTCGGCTCTGAGTTGAAAAGTGGTTGGTGGATTTTACTACTGAGGCTCAGGATTGGTTTAGAATTCTTAGATCTGACAGTGAAGTCAAAAATGGATTCTCATTAACTTCTAATATCAGGTGACATCACTTGAGAGGACTTTTCATTAACACCCCCCCCCCCCTGCACAGGTTCCACTTTAAAATAAGAAAGACAGTTTGTGTAATAATGACATGGGTTAAACTAAGGTTGACACACACCATTAAGAGGAAATGATTTCTATAGACTCATCTAACATGAATCTCTCTATGTTAAGGTTTGGTCATTTCATTTCACTGAGTAGATGAGATGACACGTGACAAATTGATTAGTGATGTTAATCAGGTAAGAACACATCATGTATTTAACCTTCTTGCTGCTGCACCCTTTACATGGATTGGACTATCAATTACGACTTGCGGTGTGATGACAGTGATACAGGAATGTTAGTCAATCACTGTCACCTAAATATCACCCAATATTCATTCTGCTGAGTTAGTACGGTAACAACCTGTGTTATTATGTTGGAATTGTTTTGTCATCAAGTAGTGCATCAAATCCCAGAATCCTCCCTTACTTAAAATTCAAAGTGAAATTGTCATTACATTTATGTAAGAAGGGAATCATGTTGCAACAGGGGGTTAAGAAGCTTCCTATCTGTCACCATGAGAGAAAGACAGACAGCAAGGAAGAGAAAAGAGGGAAGAGGGAAGAGCGAGAGCGAGAGAGAGAGAGAGCGAGCGAGAGCAATGGCAAAGAAACCAGAATTATCCATGGCAATAAACCTCCTCCTTGACTAAACAGAGAGAGAGAGAGCCAATGTATCACTTCTTTTAAAGTTTCCCACTCTCCCTCTGCCCACTCTCAAACACACTCTCCATTCATTCACTCCTTTCCCCTTCAGCCAATTCTCTCACTCCATTCCTCCTTTCCCCACTCTGTCCATCCTCTTCCTGATTCTCTCTCTCTCTCTCTCTCTCTCTCTCTCTCCGCTCATTCACTGTCTCTCCCCTGGTCTCCTCAGCTCACCTCTCATGCTAATAGGCCATTCAAGTGGTCTCTATGGTGACGTACTTTTCATTCCGTTGGAGAGGAACAGCCCAATGGACTGACAGGATCAGGGAGACACGGAGCAACTGGTGAATGTGTGTGTGTGTGTGTGTGTGTGTGTGTGTGTGCGCGCACATGGATGAGTTAGAGCTACACATACTGAAAAACAGAAAGAAGGCAGATTATTGAAGGTTATTCCATTTAAAGGTACAGTTTCTAGGATTAAGTGGCATTTAGCAACAAAGTTATATATTGGGCAAACTGAACAACTAGTGTTATGGACATTATTAAGTAAACATCAATATTATTAAATATACATTCAGAAATATTTTGATGTTTTTCTCCTTGTTCCTACAGTTAAATTGAAGCTTCAGTGTGCAGAACGAGTTTGTCCACCTGCCTAACAAGTAACTTTTTATCCACAATCATTTATCATCAGCAACAATTTCTGAGAAGTGAAGCCTGACTGGTTAAACCTGCTGAAAGATGACACTTACTGCCATGTGTGTGTGTGTGTGTGTGTGTGTGTGTGTGTGTGTGTGTGTGTGTGTACATGAATAAAAAACCATAGATCAGCCAGCATCACAGTGCTGACTTGGCTATCTTCAGAACAGCAAGCATTAGTTGTGTTTAGTAGCAACGCTCTGTTGCTACAATAAGCTCAGAGAGTCCCATGTATCAACCTCCAGTGTGGTTAACATGTGGACACACAAGAGCACGGGTGAGTGAGTGAGACATGGAAAGAGACGAAATTCCACAGAATAATTTCCTGTCCACAATTAGAGCGCTTATCAATTTTTCCATGATGTGAAAGCGACAGGAAGAAAAACGAGATGAGATGCTAAACTGTTTTCATCACAAAGGTTGTGGTGAAAAGCTGAGCCTGGCCCAGGTGAAGAGGCTCTTGACTCTAGGGTGAAAGTGGGGTGGTGGAGGGTGCGCAACACACATGAAAAGGTTGAATGGGATATTTTATGAATGGAAACTGCACAATAAACAGAGACTGAAGAGCTGAAGTGGGAGACAGGAGAAGAAGAGGATGCAGCACAGACTCGGAATTTATCATTCCTTTAAAAAAACTAAAACAAAAACTTCAAATAAAAACTGTACATTTCCCAATAAAAAGACGCCAGTCATAAAACGACAGGCTTAGATAGATAGCTAAAAACAGTGTTCAGTGGGAAATGTCTCTCCCTCAACTATTAAACATAATAAACAGTTGTTTTTTTATTTTGTGTCTGTAGAAAGCCTTCAAACCATTCCTGCACTATAATCCACTCCTCTGCTGTCCACATGATCAGACAGTATATTCCATGCACTACTTTGTCCAAATATGGCTAAATCCACACTTTGTAGGGTGAGTGCAACATGAGAGCTGTGATAGTGTGGAACATACTGAGCATTTACTGAGTCAAAAGTAAGTAAGAGGAAGACACCCAGCCTCTGTTTCTGCAGCGTTTTTGCTCCCAGTCTACGAAGGATTTGCTGTCAACATTAACGCTGCTCTTAATCGTCCTTTGATGTTAACAATGAGTCTAATGACTGAATGTATAATGTGAAGGTAGTTAATCATAGTGATGAAGACCCCACTCTCCAGCTCCCCTCTCACTTCCATGGAGTGTTTCAGCTCTTTGTTTTGTTTTTTTACCAACCACAGCATTACTGTTTTGCTTGCGTGTTTGGTTCATTCCCACGGCTCTCATCCACCTTGTTTCCCACCAGCTGAAACCCACTGTACACTATCTGCTCAGCACCCAACAGCAAACACACACAGTTAATAACTAGCTACTAGCAAACACAGTGGAGCATTTAGCAGGTATGGAGCCAGATATTTCCTTCAAGAGTTGGTGGAGAACAAAGCAGTGCTTAAAGGAGAGTCAGTGTATTCCATAACAACTTAAAAAGGCTTCTTACACTGCCCTCATGTGCAGTTCAGCAGCCAAGATGGCACCTAAACGCTCTAAAGTGTGTGTCTACACTACACACTGTTACACCAGATAAAAGACAGTGATCTACATGTAGAATGGGTATCTACTGAAGTACTCAGTTGGTATCAGAATCACTTAAAGGGTTCTTGGATTCAGGCTCCTCTCCTGTGGAACCATCTTCCAGATTTGGTCCGGGGGGCAGACACCCTCCCTACATTTAAGAGTAGGCTTAAAACTTTCCTTTTTGATAAAGCTTATCGTTAGGGCTCTTAGAGCTCTTAGCTTATGCTGCTATAGGCTTAGACTGCCGGGGGAATCCCATGATGCACTGAGCTCCTCTTTCCTCCTCCCTCCCTCTCTCTATCCATCCATCTATATCCATTAACATTCATGTTCTATTAATTGCATTCAATAACCTAAACTTCTTCCCCGGAGTTGTCTGTGCTTTCTCGTCTCACAGGTAATCTGGGCCTGTAGACGTCCGGATGACAGATTTCAGTCCCGGACCTTCTAGCTTCATTGTTGATTTTCATTGTGCTTCTCTCCTCTGTCCTTCCTTTCTCTCCTCTCAACCCCAACCGGTCGAGGCAGATGGCCGCCCACTCTGAGTCTGGTTCTGCCTGAGGTTTCTTCCTGTTAAAAGGGAGTTTTTTCTTGCCACTGTTGCCTATGTGGGAATGTTGGGTCTCTTTAAAGTTAAAACCTGAAGAGTTCGGTTTAGAACCTGCTCTATGTGTAAAGTGCCTTGAGATAACTTTGTTGTGATTTGGCGCTACATAAATAAAGATTGATTGATTGATTGATTGATTGATTGATGCTGGTATCATCATTTTTTAAATGATACCCAGACCTAGTGGACTTCCTAACTGGAGTGATAACAATTATAGATAACCTAGATAACCTGGTTCATTTACACATAGTTTACAGGTATTAAACACTGGACTAACAGGTTGTAAGCACTCCCATCTGCTGCAGACTAAACTGTGCAGTGTAATTGGTCAGATGCCAAAGCCGCACAAAACTTATTTAAACACACTTATCAGATTGTGCTGATAGATGAGATTTGGAGGCGTTATCTCACTCAGGAAACCTCATTATTTCTTGTGTAAATTAAAATTAGTAGCATTTTATCTATGAAATGGAGTTGAATACAGAACTACTTAAATGCACACACACACACACACACACACACACACACACACACCCACACACAATCTTCCTCTCTTTCTTCTTCTATCAGACACGAAATGAATTTGAAGATAACATCAGCCTTCATTATTTTTCTACCTGATGTCATCCACAGCCTTGAAGCTTCTGTGTGACAGATGCTGACAGAGAAGTTGTGTTGAGAGACTGGCAGTTTTCTACAATAACAGCGGCAGTGATCAGCCTGTTTTCTAATCAGTCATAGGGAAATGCTGAGCTGCTGGTAGCGTGAGGATAATTTAAATGGTGTACTCATGTCAGATAGCGTGGTGACCTGGTGATAAAACTGACAGGTTATCGTGGGCCGCATTATATGCTGTCATCATTCATTTCATTCTCATCCCGCCCGCGTACAGGAACGACCGCTTTACCCTTGCTGCTGGAAACAGTGAAAACCTGTGCAGCCATGTCTCATTCCCCTGCCTGTCTCTGATGCTAATGTTTACTTACAAGTACGCCTTTAAAAATGCCCCTGAAGCATCTTTTAATACTAACTGTCTAGTTTTCCACTGACTTTTAAAGAAAAGAGGGGAGCTGGGTTTTTTTGAGGCCATTCCTGATCGGCCTCTGCCTCCTCTGCATCCAGTTTGTGCTGAGCGTGCGCAATTCCACTCACAGAGGGGTCTGTTTATGAGTGAGTTGGTGTTTTATTTAGGACTTTGACGGAGTGTTTGGGAATGTGCTTGTGTTTGTTATACACACTGCTGCCACTCTTCAGGAGATGTAAGACGTTGAGCTAAACAAAGTGTAAACTAGGCCTGGCACTCTTTAGTCCAAACCACTAATAGACTATTGCACATTTATTCTATTCATTCAATTATCTAAATGTATATATTTTTGGGGCATGGTTCTCTGAGCAACACTCAAATACGCAGACTGATTGCATTGCACTACAGAAGTTAATTTATTGCACATGTATAAAATATATAATTTCAGTATTGTACAGGACTTAATGCAGTGTAGTGTAGTGTAGTACAGTGTTCAGTGTGGTGATATTTGCAAGGCTGAGAAAGAATGTTAGAAATGTTGCTTACTTGATTTTATACATTGTAGTTATTCTATGTTAGCTACTTTTACTATGTACTATTTTACTAAAATTATTACTACTTTTATTTCCCATCTTATATTACATTAATGTTTCTGTTTAAACATTGCTCTATGCTTTTAATGTGAAGCACTCGTATGTCATGTATTTTAATGTGAAGCACACTGAGCTGCATTTCTTGTATAAAAGTTGTTATACAAATAAAGTTATTCATTCATTCATTTTCCAAACCACTTATTCTCTCTAGAGGGTTGCGGGAGGGCTGGAACCAATCCCAGCTGTCATTGGTTGAGAGGCAGGGTGCACCCTGGACAGGTCACCAGTCTATCACAGGGAGAACATAGGCTGTGTTCGAAACCGCATACTACATACTACATACTACATACTTCTATACTACATACTTCCATCCTACACACTAAACGACCAGATAGTAAGCAGACTGTTTACACTGTAGTAAACTACACGATAACCCACAATGCATTTGGTTCCTACCCGAGCTGAAATCAGCAGGCTGAAGCTGATTTCATTTTAGCTCTAACTCTGTAAATAAACCACTTTATCCACATTTCTAACCTTTTTAGAAAGAAAGTAAAGTAGCCCTTTAGATCCACAATGTGACGCTAATTTGTCCAAATAACACCTGTTTAAAGTTTTGTTCCTGCAAATTAGGAGCCACTCAAGTTAGCCGTAGCAAGTAATGCACTTCCTGTCATTTTCACAAAATAAAACACCTGTTGCCTTTTATTATTAAGAAAACCATAATGATAGAATCGGTGCTTTTATTTCGAAAACAGGAAGCGAACATACCCTCTCTGTAGCTAACTTGAAACCACTGAGTTGGTGATCTGTGACATTTGTATTTTGTTTTTGTTTTTCAGAAGTTGCGTTGCATCTTGGGTAATTTGAGTGTGAGTAGCTCTTGATGCATACTCTGCATTTCTGGAGAATCTAGTAAACCATCCAGGAACTTCTCACATACTCTAAATCACATACTACGCAGTTGAAAAACACTACATACTTCAAATGACTTCAGAGTTAGTACGAGTAGTAGGAAAGTATGCCATTTGGAACAGAGTCAAAGAGCAGACAAACAACCATTCACACCACCAGTTAACCTGGCCTGCATGTTTTTGGTCTGTGGGAGGAACCAGGAGAGAACCCACACAGGTACGAGGAGAACATGCGAACCCAGAACCCTACAGTCAGGAGTCAGTAATGAGCCTTTAAAGTCTAAGCTGCATGACAGAAGCACATGTACTCATTAAACAGTGGACACATCCAACAGTCTGATGATCACATGACATTTTACAATCACACATAAAGAGGCTCCTGCAGTGATCTGGTCAGACTACTGACATACATTCCAACTAATCATCTCCAGAAATATTGGCAGAAGCTCAACAGGTTGCCATGCCGATACATAATTGTAACCAGGGGCTCTAGTTTGCTTGTTGTTTTCTTGTTTTCTAGATGACTCCCAACGCTGAGTTTTGTTTGGCAGCTAACTAATCCAACTGCAATCCTGTTGTTCTTTACCTGTTCTCATCACCAGGGGCAACGCACAGGTACACAATACATCACACTGTCACTACTTTGAAATAGCAGTTAGATGGATGAAAGAACAACACAGAAGGACTTGATTACAGTTCACATTAAGACTGAGACTCCCAATCAGAGGCCATGCCGCTTGGGAGTCTAAATTCAATAGCTAAAGCACTGCCCTTTTTCCCCTTTAAGTGGTCTCCAGTGGTCTTTATCTATTTGGGTTTTTCATAACACCTACATTTAAGCAAATGTGAGGCAGGATTTGGAGCGTTGGAGTTCTCTGCCTGTCTCCTGGCTATGACTATAGCCCTATTTAAGATGAACATATTGCCTAGATTACTTTACCATATCACAATGATCCCTGTTTGATTTTCCAAAGTTCTTTTATATGGAGCAAAGGCAAACCAAAGCTAAAGATGGCTACCTTACAACTGACAAGTTCTGGAGTAGGACTAGACTTACCAGCTGTGTGCTCATATGTGATCAAAAGTAACAGCAGTTTTCACTTCTATTCGTAACAATGCAGATTTCTGGCAATTAACATATTGAAAGATTTATTTACTGATAATTCATTAATGTCATTTGGTCAGAAGGTTGAGAAATACAATATATAATAACACCGATGTATCTCCTGTTGAGAAAGTGTTGTTTGGAACAACTGGGAGAATGTCTATCAGTCTACTCTACAGAACTATGCCTGCTGTTCCACCTGTGACTTAACAACAGCTTAGGGAAAAACAGGAGAAGGAATATTCTGTTACAAATGATATTGAGTTGGAAGCTATATGGACCTATTCAAAATCTATTTCAGTATGTAACCGTGCCAAAGATATTGGTCTAATGTCTAAGGACTGAAACTAGAGATGGACCCAATGTCTCTTATTCTAGGCCTTCCTGCTAGATATGTCATGTTAACAAATCAGAGACTGGAATTTAGGCAGAGAGCAAGAGAAGATGTTGCAGAGTTTACATGTAATTAAAGTCTTCATTAATTAACCTTCATTTCATTCCTGCTTTGCAACTTCTGGGGGGAAAAAGTGCAACACAAGCACAGTTATTAATAGTATGAAATGCTGCATGTTAATCAGAGGGAGGGTGTTTTATTTACAAAGTATTTCCTGTTGTGTTAAACTCTCAGATTAACAGCTGAAGAAGAAAATCTGAAATTCTTTTTAAATGAAAAAACTGTTTTGTGTCACATACAGTCGAATCAATCTGCAGGCAAAAAGGGTGAAAAGCAGATTGACTCCTCTGGGCTTCCGTACCTGCTGTGGCTCAGGTGTGACACATAAATCACCTGGAAAGCCACTAAACTTCAGAAACTTCTTCAAGTATGAATGTGTGTGTGTGTGTGTGTGTGTGTGTGTGTGTGTGTGTGTGTGTGTGTGTGTGTGTGTTCTACGTGCCTGTGTGTAGATGCAGGACCTCAAACACACAAGAATTAACTTCACGTTCGCCACAGTGGAAAAATCCTACAATCCACTCGTGAGACGACGGCATTCTTTTTTCTTTTTTTTCATAAAACTTTTCTCCCCTCCTTGTTTTTCAGCAGATTCCAGTGAGTCAGTGAGGCTTGGGATGGAAAACTGAAACATAATCTAGCAGCTAGTCACACATCAAAGTGGATTCAGTTTTTATTTATTTATTTGTTTTAAAGCCAGTCTCATTAATCACAGCCAACATCCTCATTTTTAAAGAGACTCTTACAAGTAGAAACTGTAATAAGTAGCAGCAGATTTAAAAATGACTTGCTGCTGAAAATACAATGAAAAAGTGTCTTTGGGCAGACATCGCACTGAAATCTAATCAGCTGGCTGACAAGTTGTTGTTTTTTTGAAATCCTGCTGACAGATTCTACATCAACTGAAAGTAAAGTGTTTTAGATATGCTGAAACTGAAGAAACATGGTGACCAATGGTGACATCATAGCATAGACTTTCCATAAAGAAGAGGAAACCATGTGCCAGTATTCAATGCATGAACAGTGTTTTTATAGTATGGGATTACACTAAAACTAATGTTGCATATGTGTTCTTCTTCAATAATCATCAGTTAGGTCTGGTACAATAATCACATCATCAACTTATCATATAGTAACATAATGTTCAGCATCATCATGTCTATATATGGACTTATCATATGATACTGTACATGAGCTTGATCATTTTGACCTCAGTATTACCACACTTCACATTAGCAGCTAAGAGTCTATTCATGTCTCATTGACTAAACAATAGTGTCCTCCATTCCTCACTGTGTACGTCCTGAGTCCTCAAACATAATGACAGTCTGTGTTTTTACAGTCCAATCCCACACTACGTCTCATTCATCCATTCACACACATTCATACACTGATGACAGGAGCTACCACACAGGGTACCAACCTGCTCATCAGGAGGAAACTAATCAATCATACATATTCATATACCGTTGGCTAGGGCTGGACGATTATGGCAAAAATCATAATCACGATTATTTTGATCGATATTGAAATCGCGATTATAAAAGACGATTATTCATGGATGTGTAAACATAAGCATTTATTGAACCACCAGAACTCAACTTGAAATATATTTGAACAGCACAACCAGAAATAAATTAGAATCAAGAAAAATATATATGATATATAATGATAAATGTAAATAATAATAGCAATATGTAAAAACAATAAATACAAATAAATTGATCATGTTGCCATGGTGACACCATGATCGTGTGCACTGTGTCAAGCAGTTCACACGCTCTCAGGCCACACCTGTCATTTCTCACGCTGAGAGGTGATAGATCTCACCGCACAGACATTAATATATTATGTAATCCATACATCCCAACTCTCTGCACATTGATAGCGGCTCCCTGACGCCCGCAAATGAGACACAATCTCCTGGAGTCTGGAGCGAACGAGCAAGAGCGCGCGCTAGAGAGTGACTGCGGGGGCTTATGTGAGTGTGTGTGTGTGACTCTCAATGCAGCGCGTGTGAGAGCGCAGCGTCCTGATAGCTGTGTGATGTCACGCCAAACTTTTAATGAAACTTAAGAGCAGTGATGATGTCCCAGTCCTACCTTTCTTCTTGTCAACCAAAGGCCTTTCTGTCATTTTAAATCTCCACACATCTGCGCAGAAACACAGCGTTCCTCCAGCGGGTCTAACATAAGGGGCGGGACACAGAACTTACTGGGAAAGACGGGGGCGCTGAACAATAATCGTTTTATGTCGATTATTACGTTTTTATAATCGCGGAGGCCAAAATCGATATCGCGATTACAATTCGATTAATCGTCCAGCCCTACCGTTAGCACAGCAACAGGAGCAATTCAGGGTTCAGTATCTTGCCCAAGGACATATGTGGACTGGGGGAACCACCAATCTTCCAATTGGAGGATGACCCGCTCTACCTCCTGAGCCACTTATACAGTCAGTACAGATGTATTAACTGTGAACATTGGGGAGAAAAGCAAACAGGTGATCTTTGACATCAGCGCAGCAACAAATACTATCTTGACACTTTTTAACCCAAAACACCCTAAAAAAATCAGTAATGTGACTATTTGCTCTGTTTTCTTTGGTTTCAGACAGCTGAAGTCAGACAAAATAAGACATTTGATGACATCACCTAAGACGTGGAACAAATATGAAGCATATTCTTCTATATTTTCCTGACATTGTATAGATAAAAACAATGACGCGACAAATCAATAATGAAAACAATCATTTGTTGCAGTGTTATTGACATTTATCACCTTAGACTGTGAGACACAAGCACACCCGTATTTACAGTGAAAACACACACCAGGCACTGCTAAGTATTATGAGGCATAATTGAAATGATTAAAGCTGCAGTTTGAATGTGTGTGTATACGTCTTTGCAAACATCTGACGAGCAGATAAGAGTGACAGTGTCTCTATGTACTGTTGCTGTTTGTACAGAGCTCTTTACTCAGCAAGGAATTTCACAAAGACAACAGGAGCTGAGCCAAAGCATCAGCTAAAGAAACAAAAAGGCCTGATGAAGCTGCCAGCTCCCTCTCCTCTCACCTGGCTTTCCCTTTGCTTTGCATTTTTCTCAATTAATGAAAATATTGATGGAACTGTAGCTCATCGCCTCCTTCCTCTCGCTCTTTATTAGCACTGCTAACAACACACTGTGTGCACGGCACTAGCAGCTACACGGGAAGTTTGTTTACTTTGTCTCTTGTTCCTCTACAATGTAACAATGTCAGCTTCTGTCCATCAAACACACACACCAACACATTAACAGTCAGCTGACCTTAGATCCTTTAATGACAAACACATCACTCTGTTGGGTTTTTTTGCCACAGAACTGCTTTAAGACACACTTCTTACTAACTTTTAAATACTAAGAGTCTGAAATTCAGCTCCATCAATAAACAACAACGTGTCATTATCATCATATTCACTGCTGCTGTTGATTTATTAATAAACCACAAGGAACACACCTAAACTTGTGTTTTAGCAGTATTGATGTTAGCATGTATAACTTTATATAAGTTTCTGTTACATCTAGATTTGTCTCTAATTGAATTGTGTTATGAAGTTTCTGGAATCAGCTCAGCAGTATCATAAAATACTCCAGAGCATTTATGAAGACCATGTGTGAGCAAATTAAATAGTTCCATCTCTCTCTCTCTCTCTCTCTCTCTCTCTCTCTCTCTCTCTCTCTCTCTCTCTCTCTCTCTCTCTCTCTCTCTCTCTCTCTCTCTCTCTCTCTCTCTCTCTCTCTCTCTCTCTCTCTCTCTCTCTCTCTCTCTCTCTCTCTCTCTCTCTGCTGTCGGGCCCTAATAAATTGGCCGTGTTCGCGGCGTGAAACAATAGCTCTGACCCATCTGTTGCCGTGGGCGTGAGAAAGAGGGAGAGAGAGAGAGGAGGTAGAGAGGCAGGGCCTGAGAAAGATGGAATGGTGGAAATGAACGAAGAGGAGAGAATGACAGCAAAATAGGAGAGAAAGCGAGAGAAGAGTGAGACAGAAACAGAACAGCTGACGTATTTTTACAAGTATCAAATATTTGCTAAAGAGCTGATAACGCCTCCCGCTGCCCCCCCACACACACACACAGTTTGATGAGGAGGGAGAATAAGCTGAAATTCAGCTTCTATCATTTTGATTTGATGGATTTTTCTACTGTATAAAAGCTGCTTCAGCACACAGAGAGAGAGAGAGAGAGAGAGAGAGAGAGAGAGAGAGAGAGAGAGAGAGAGAGAGAGAGAGAGAGAGAGAGAGAGAGAGAGAGAGAGAGAGAGAGAGAGAGAGAGAGAGAGAGAGAGAGAGAGAGAGAGAGAGAGAGAGAGAGAGAGTTCTAACATTAGAAATGAATAGAAACATCTGATGATTTCTCTAACAGTTTTGTCCTTCACAGTTTGACGGGAATGCAAACGGAAAATAGAGGGAAGCTAGAAAATGAGGAGATAGAGAATGACAGAGAGGATGAAATAAAAAGAAGGAAAGAGAGCGAGAAAAAGCGAGAAGCCAGGGGGACGAAAGTAAGAGAGAGAGAGACAGTGAGAGAGGTTTAAGCTGAATGGATGAAAGTGAAGCGTTTCTCTTTATGTTGAGCTGATAAGACCAGACTTGGCTCACACGCTAGAAGATGTAGGACAGACACTGCTCCAGGTCTCTATCTCACACACACACACACACACACACACACACACACACACACACACACACACACACACACACACACACACACACACACACACACACACACACACACACACACGCTGACTTTGAAGAAGTCTGAAGACATTCACAAACATTTTTTTTATTAAAAAGACATTATTTATAAATTATGTGGATACAATCTTAACTCTTTTTTTCATAATTTTAAAAATCAATAAACAAAGCAGTAAAAAAAGGATAAATCTGCACATATTTGATTCTTTCTTACAATCACTGAATGCATTGAAAAGACCAATAGTGTGTTAATATATCTCTCAATACTTTCCTACTTCCCTATATATCTGCAGCAATCAGACCCATTTAGAAATATATAATTACAGTATTGTAAATGCTAAATCATTTCCTTAAAGCAGCTGAGCACTGTAGTTTTTAGCAAATGTTACTCAAACTGGAGAAAAGAGTGTATTTGTTGGGGACTAGTTTCTGCAGCGTATTAATACACACTTGTAGAGGTTAAACGATTAGTTAAATCAGCAACACACACACACACACACACACACACACACACACACACACACACACACACACACACACACACAAACACACACACACACACAAACACACACACACACACACACACAAACACACACACAAACACACAAACACACACACACACACACACACACACACACACACACACACACACACACAAAGGCAGAATGTTTCAACAGTTGGCAGTCTTTCCGCACACAGAGAGCGAGAGGAAGCAGAGCATCTAGTCTGGACTGGATCATGAGAGGGCCCCAAACACATAAACACACACACACACACACACACACACACACACACACAGCCTGGATGGCAGGGTAGGGTAGTGGGCATTAGGTTGGCAGAGGCATTACAGCCTGCCACATAAGCCTCTTCCAGTTTTTACTACCAGTGACATCTGCTGCCTGAGGTTACATGTGTGGATGCAGCACTTCCTGTATCACTTCCAGCATCACTTCCTGCATCACTGAGTGGAGACGCTCAAAAGAACCAAACTGTATAAGAATCATTGAGGTCATTGTGATGCTTTCTGTGCACATTACAAAATAAAAGCATTGGACTGCAACGGTATTCATCTTCAACCTTTAATATGAAACAAGCTGGCAGGATGTCTACAAATAACTCTCTTAAATTCAGTAACATACAATAACAATAAAGATGGTGTGATATTATCTAAAGGCAGGGGCCGCACAGTCCAGAACAATGAGTTCAAACTACTATAAAGCACACTGAGTATATTATCCAACTGTAATGTTAATCCCATCCAAATGGAGCTTTAAATCAACATGAAACTCTACCAGTTAAATCATCACTTCAAAAGATGAACATCTGCATTCCAAAATAATCCTGCTCTTTGATTAAAAAAAAAAAAAAAGTCAAAAGTAAAGCCAATATAGAAAGTTACTACAACTCAAATGGTGCATTTTTGCATGAAACAAGCTGATTTTACAATATTATGTTCTAATTCTGGATTCTAATGTAGAATTAATTGAGAAACTATAGCATCATGTTTTGTTTCCCACCTGGTTTATGTAAGTACAGCTTTGATTCAGGCCTCTGACTCTAAACCAAACACTGTATCACCAAGCTGGACCATGCAAGTCATTACAACTAGAACTCCACATTACTGCTTTAACCCACTTTGACGTGTTAGATTGGTGGAGTGTCCCTTTAAAGGGAGAGCTGCAGCTTCTCTTATCTAAATTAGACTGGTTTCAGTGGATGCTATTGGACATCCATGCTAAGCGTCCACGACACTGAATCCCCACCAGCTGCAGAGCTGAGGCTCACCGACCCCGAGCTCATATATCCAGTATCAGTGACGGACAGTGGGAGCGAAAAAACACATGGTGCTACATGTATGTGTGTGTGTGTGTGTGTGTGTGTGTGTGTGTGTGTGGATCAAACACTTAAAATACAGTCTGTCCCAGCTGTGGTAAAACAGATTAAGGTCTAGGTGCAGGTCTGACCCTTCTAATCCCACCTGACTGTCATTTTAACCCTTGCCTCCTGCTAATTGTGTTACATAATAGGCCAACCAGCTCAGACACAAACACACAAACAGCAAGCAGACTCTCTCACACACACACACACACACACACACACGCTCTCTCTCTATTGCACGCGTATAGAAGACAATTCAGTATAAAATGAGAGCATTCCTGTTAGCCAAAAAAAAAAAAAAAAAGTAATCCTGGGTGATCTGGCAGTCCACTTGCCTTCAAATTTAAGTTTGAAAAATCTCCATCACGTGGGCTTAAATCATTCATGTCCACTCTACAAAAGGTTATGAAAACTAATCAAGCCCTGTGGCTTCCTGTAGATCTGGACTATGAAGACCAGCGGAGGAAGCAGTAATCTGACTAATGGTCGGTGGAGATTACCGTCTGACCGCCTCCTTCTCCTCCTCCAGCCCACGCCCAAGACACACACACACACACACACACACACACACACACACACACACACACACACACACACACACACACACACACACACACACACGCACGTAGAAATGAAGAAGAAGTACAGACAGACTATAAAACAGTAATTGTATATAACTAACTGTCCGAAGTAATTATGACAGCACAAGTGTGTGTGTGTGTGTGTGTGTGTGTGTGTGTGTGTGTGTGTGTGTGTGTGTGTGTGTGTGTGTGTGTGCGTGTGTGCGTGTGTGCGTGTGTGCGTGTGTGAGTGTGTGTGTGCGTTCTTGGGTGTCGACAGGTGATAAGCAGGCCTCTTTGGAGCAGCAGCTGTGTGACTGCAGGCAGTCAGGGAGCCGTACAGAAAGCCACTAAATGTTTAATAAGCGTCCTGTTTTCTAGAAGAGGGCGAGCCTGGAGGAGAGGAGAGGAGGGCTGGTTGACTGTACCGTCAAACATGTATTTTGAGAAGATGAAGATCATAAGCGTCAAACAATACCAGTGTGTCCTGAAACAATGCTTACATGAGGGATTAACAGTAAATACATCACTAATCCTGACTCATCAGAAGTCAAATCTTAGATCAAACTGGTGAACTGATAACTGGAGCGTTCTCTAAACAGACAGGAGTCCTGTGTTTAACTCTGTTCTAGTTATTCCAGCAGCTAAACATATACTGTGTGTGGAAGATAGTACTATCATTGTAAAAAACAGAGTTATGGCACAAACCATCAGCTGTGAGCAACCTAGGACTACAATTTTTCTTAGCTAAATTATACTTTTTTAAAAGCCTCGTTTTGAGGGATGAACTGGTTTTTTCCCCACACATTTTCTATTTAAATGTTGTCAAAACACAAGCAGCCATACAAGAATAAAACACCAGTCTAAATTTGGTATAATTGTGATTGCAATCAGGATGGAACTCTCTGATTAGGGCTGGGTGATATGGACTAACAGTAATATCTCCATATTTTTTAGCAGAATGGCGATATACAATATATATCAATATTATTTCTGTAAAGTAATTAGGGCTTCCCCCAAAGCGTTATAGTGTAGTGGCCACACATCTTAACTGAATAAATATCCGTCCATGCTATAGATGCTGAGTCGATTGTGTGCAACAGAGACAGACAGACAGACAGACAGACAGACAGACAGACAGACAGACAGACAGACAGACAGACAGACAGACAGACAGACAGACAGACAGACAGACAGACAGACAGACGTGGAGAGTTGCCACATCTCAACTCAGTAATTTAACAATGTAATCCACACAAAACATATCTCCAAATAACAAAAATATTGCTGTAAAGAGTGTGAATAAACTATATTGATATAAACGATAATGTCTCATCCTATATTGCATTTTAAAATATATCAATATATACCTTGAAAAAAACTTGGTATACTTGATATATTGGCCAGCCCTATCTCTGATCACAGAAGAATGTATAGCTGCTTTGTGTGTTTGACAGTTTTTAGATTGTCAGCTCCACAGATGAACACACATGTATCAAACAAATATCCGCAGCGCTGCCTTCACAGTGTTCAGCATGGTCCACAACTAGAGCCAAAGTGAATCAAACAGATCATGAGATCACACACACACACACACACACACACACACACACACACACACACACACACGTGTGAAGAGAACCGCTTGCAAACATAACCTGCTGATAACTTCACTGTGTCTCTAAATCACAAACAGCTTCAGTGGATGACACAGTGTGTCTGTGTGTCTGTGTGTGTGTGTGTGAGAACTCATCCTACTTTTGGGAACCAGTTAATTAAGTATGGCTTTTCCAATTGTCCTTGTCCCCAGTTGATAAAAAGCTGATTGTCCCCAAAAGTGACCTAAGTGTGTGTGTGTGTGTGTGTGTGTGTGTGTGTGTGTATGCACGTGTGTGTGTATGCACGTGTATGTGTATGTGAATGTACAGTACTCATTTCACCAAAAACCAGCATTTAAAAAAAATGAGCAATAATTTTAAAATGCTGTATCACAGTTAAAGGTAGGGTTGGTAATCCTGTTCAGAAACACTTTTTGTTATACTGGGAGAAATGGTCCTTCTATTATGAAAGGTATCAATACATTATGGCTTTAGAAAAAGGAACGGAAAAAATCAGAGCTCTGTAGCGGCCACAGGACTGATAAAACCCCGACCAATCCGAGCCGTTCGGTGCGAACAGAAAAAACCAATCAGGTGGCTTCATGTCTAGTTTTGCTTCCGCATACAGTCTACGCCCCGCCCCCCCTCTCTCCCTGCCCACTGCGCGCGTGCACAGTCTTCACCTGTCGCTGTTGCCAGAAAAACCAGCACACCTCTCTGCAGAACTACCGAATACGGATGTAATATTTATGTAAGAGCAATGGCTGAGAAAATACCACTTGCACGTCTACTTGTAACGGCTCGTCCAGAGAAAAAGCCAAGAAAGAGAAGCCTGAGGAGGAAAGGACTGCTAATAAAAAGGCTCTGGATAAAGCAAGAGGTCAAACAAGAATCAACATCGGAGTAGCATTTGAGCGGTGGAGACAACTGAGGGATCTGAAAGGCCTGAACAGTGATGCCGAGGTTACTCTCTGTCTGTTGGACAGGTAATGATTTGTTTTGCTTCGGGGAGGATTTGTTATATATATGTAAGTTATGCTAACGTAGCTACTTTTGTAGCTTGTATTAGCGTAATGCTAATATTAGCTTTGCTGTATGTTTAAAACGGGTCGGTGACGCTAGTATTGAATAGATTATACTAGTATATTAATTTAAAGATATTACTCTACCCTAGTCAGTGTCTGCATTATTATTGTGATAAAAAGACCTACGTATATTGGCTTTTACACGTTACAACTGTGGTGATGTAGCTCATTTATGTTTTCATAGGCATGAGAAGGACCGATCAACCTCGACGCCGTCTAAACACGGATTGATGAGACCCCCCTCTCCCTCCAATTCAACTATTGTTTCTGAGTCTCTGTCCGACCGGTGAGTTCAACTTGCTGCTGCTATGAATATGTCTTTGGGATATAAATATCTGTCTTTCATATCTAGCTTTTTCTGTTTATGTGCCTCAAAGTGCCATTTGAGGTACTTCAGAAAACAGCATTATTGCACATTGAATATGTGTTATCAGTGATATCTGCTATATCATTATACAGACATTGAGTAAATGTTAGTGATTAGATATTTTGAGAAATATGATGGCCTGAGGATAAAACCTGTCCTTCACCTTAGGAGGTCCAGCACTTCACACTGAGCTGTTTACATCAACAACAACAACCATCAACACTAAAATAAAACACAGCTAGCATAAGTTGTACCTCTAACTGTGTGTGGTGTTGGTGGAGTAATTGATCATGCTACAAGCTTGTCTATGGACTATACTCTGGTAGATGCTATGCAGAGAGGATAGAAACAAACTGAGGATCTTCTCAACAGTTTATATCAATCTTTATGCTCCTTTGGTCCAACTGCCAAACCCAAGACTTCTATTTCTACATATAAAAAGTTCTGTGTTTTGTCCTCTATGAATGAAGAGTAAATGTATGTTGACAGTATTTTCTAATTTTGTAATCTTCACAGAGATGACGTGATGAGATGATGTTAATTCTTCAACTGGTTTGAGCAGACATCTGTCCCTCCCCCAGCCCAGCCATTACTGCAGCTACCCCCCTCGTTGACACCTCTAGTATGCTACCCACACTAAGCTCAAAAGCATACAGCTTTTGCAGATCCAACTCAGCAGAGGCCTAGGTGAGTTTTCTTACAATATTGTAGTTTGATGAAGAAGTTCTAACATAATTATGTGCAAAATAAATGGGAAATAAAGCTCTAAGTATTCTTATTCTTTGATTATCTCAAAAATGTATTCATTATTGTCAGATGTGTAATTGTGATATTCTTCCTAAAGGTAAATCACTGCCAAAGGAGTAGATCACCACCGCTGACAAATACTCCCTACACACAGCCTGACCTGTCTGCCTTACCTTGAAACACCTTTTCCAATGTGTAGATATACTCATGTTGAAAATGTACAGATTGTTTATGTAACAATAAAAAGGGTTATACCAATTTTGTTGTAATTATTCTGTAATCACTTATTTTTAATGTGGTGGTGAGAAAATATATTGCTTCTGTTGCAGAAATAGTCAAATGAAAGGCATTCATCATTTTCAAATTTTTATTAAAAACTGACAAAATATAAATAAAAGACCAAATTTAAAATGTCAAATGTATACGTCCAGGTGAGGGTTAGGGTTAGGAAGCAGGTTGTTGCCCACAGTACTTTTTTTCTAGATCTGTGGGCATCTCACGGCACTTCCTGCACACACACCATGTAGGTAGACATGGAGCTGGAGGGCCTGGTGGAGGAGCATCTGCAGGACATCAAACATGAGGCTTGGGTCTCTTGATCTGAAGCAACTGATGAGATTCTTCCAATCTCAGTCGTTCAATTCTAGCCTGTAAAAAATAGTTCATCAAGAAGATTAGACTCTCACCATCTTATCCTTTATTATTACTAATATTGTAATTTCATTTATTATATTTTTGGTATGTTGCCGGACCAGAGTTAAAAGTTTCATGTGTTTATATTATAGTATTATATTCTTTAACAGTTTATGAATGACAATAAACTCAGAAGTGTTGTGTTCACAGTAAATGGCAGGTCATTGTTTACAGTTCTTGATAATGTTGAGATCAGGAAAAAAGAGGCTATTTTAGAAAGGCTACCTGCTCATCTGCAATTCTTTGAGCTTGCAGATTCTCCACTCGTTGAATATCCTCATCTTGTAAAAGCTCTCCGGTCGCAGTCCGGCTTGCTCCACGTCCTTGACCTCAAGTTCCTCGGCCTCTGCCCCTTGCACCCCCTCTAGCACGGCCTCCTCTGGCTCTAGCACGACCGCGTCCCCTTGGAGCTGAAGACGTGCTTGATTCAGGACTGTAGCTCGGGTCTGAGCCAGTGCTCTCATCGTGTAACCTCTAACAATGAAACAACAAACATAGCGTTAGCCTAATAGCATAAGTGTCTAAGTTTTATAGTAAAATTGAGATATTGGCCCAAATTTACTTTCCTAACACTTCTGCATCACCCTGCATAATTGTCAATAAAAAACATAGCAGATATGCTACGTGACTAATAAAAACATAAAATACACGTTTGTCAGTGAAAAACACGTAACAATTAGCCTATTACAATGTAATTTAGCTGATGGGTCTGAATCCAGCCGTATCCTTGGGGAGATTCAGCAGATTCAGACCCGGGTCCCGGATCTGAATCTGCACAGACTGATGTGCTATAAAACAAACAAAAAACATAATAGTATAGTTTACTTACAGGTAAATGAGACATGAGACTGTTTGGTTGTTGTCCAAAATACTTGGAAATGGCTAGCTCGTAGCTCTCCTCTCCTCCCTGCAGCAGTGTGCGCGTTCCAGTTTGTGGGGGCGTGGCTTGGACGGACTCACTGACAGGAGGGGGAGCAGCGGGGTTGAGCTTAGAGGAGGCAGGAGGAGGTGCTATTTTCAAATCTTGCTAGCTCTCTTGCTAGCTTTCCAACATTACCAACCCTACCTTTAAATCTACACTGGAGATAGAAGTAAACACAGAGCTGTTTTGCAACCTGCTGCTTCTCTCAGCCACCATGAATTATTCAACACACGCGCACGCACACACACACACACACACACACACACACACACACACACACACACACACACACACACACACACACACACACACACACACACACACACACACACACACACACACACACACACACAACAGAGACCTGGAGCGTGCCTTATTTTGACAATGAGTAATTAGAAAAACGTTTCAGAGAATCACCCCCAACCCTGAATTAAAGAGGGTGTGTGTGTGTGTGTGTGTGTGTGTGTGTGTGTGTGTGTGCATGCTTGATGTAATCTTCTTCTCTAACATCTCGTTCGTCCTTCACCTTTTTCTCCTGCTCTCTACTCTACTCATCTTTTGTCCTCTTTCTAAGTGAAGCACTGCTGCCTTTTCCACAAATGTATCCTTTAAAAAGAGAAAATACTCATAGTTCTTATAGTATACAGTATCTTCAACTTACCAATTAAGTGAAAGTAATTAAAAGTGATAGGAATCTAAAAAGTGAGAAGCAGTGGTCCGTCTCTTTGACTGACTAATAAGTATTTAATGAGCACGGTTTTCAATGCTTTTGTAATTACATTTAAACCAGGTTTGATACAAAAATGAGTCAATAAAAGGTGATGATATGATACGTGAAATCAGTAAAGTGTCGTCTGTGCCAGGTCTGGGTGCATCCCTGCACCCCTCTCAGTCCAGCCTGTAGAGCTCAGCTGACCGCAGGGAGTTGATGTGATGCTTCTCTCTCCCGTTGCACAGCCATTGTCCAGGGGAACAAAGATGGAGAGGTTTGTCCGGGTCGCTTCATTATGGAGGCCAAGTGAGGCCTGACTGTGATGTGGATGACCTGTTTCACAACTCACTCCTCCCTCCCTCCCTCCCTTATCTTTTTGCCTTCTTGGTCTTCCTGGAACTGCTACTCTTATTTCTCCTTCTCCGCTCATTCAGCGTCTAACGAGGCTACCATTGGCTGAACAAAGAGCGTCATTTTGGCAATGATGTTGCGTCGCCAGGACGACCACTTCTGATGACGGAACTATTTTTCTTTTTTTGGGGGGGAGGCTGTTGATACGTTGTTGGAGCTTCACTACAGGCCTGTATGTTGCATGTGTGTCAGTAAAGAGAATAAAGACTAAAGTTACAACTAATGATTATGATCAATATGTCTGCTATGTATTGATTATTTATTGCTCTATAAACATCAGATAACTGTGAACAATTAAAAAGTCTAAGTTGATCAACATTTAAGAACCTAGAAGTATCAAATCTTAATCCTTTTTTGCTACGAGTCAACTGATTGTTGCTCTTTTTATGTGCTTTACTTGGTTTCCATTCATCCTGTGGTCAGTCAGTTCCTTCATTCTGAACTAAGGCTACAATTAATGCTAATTCTAATTCTCTCTACTAATTGATTAATTATTTGGTGTGTAAAATGTCAGAAAGAAATGAAACATATTTATCACCAGAGATGTTTGATTTTGTCCTGAATCAGAAAATATTTACATTAGAAAAGCTGAAATAAGAGAATTTGGAGATTTGTTTTAATTAAAAAGCATTATCACAGTTGGAGATTCATTTAATAACTGAAAACTAATTGGTTAATCCTCACAACTCTAGAATAACCCTGATTTATTATTACTTACTAGACCAAGACAAAGAATATGGAAAGGTACTTAAAAAGGTGACAATGACATGTTAATGTTATTTATGTCTTCCTGTAGCTGAGATGGGATTAAAACACACACTTGTCCACACTCACCAACACACACACACACAAAGTTCAGCCATCATGACCTTATTAGATAAAGTCATCAATGCACCAACATGACAATACAATGTGTGTGTGTGTGTGTGTGTGTGTGTGTGTGTGTGTGTGTGTTGCATCTTTAGTCAGCAGTGACCTGATAGACGGTTCAAAGGTTGAAGAAGTTGACAGCAGCCAGGGGGCAACAATAGTCCCTTTGACTAGCCAAACGCTATTCAGTGTGTGTGTGTGTGTGTGTGTGTGTGTGTGTGTGTGTGTGTGTGTGTGTGTGTGTGTGTGTGTCTGGGAGAATGAATAAAATGTTGTGTAATAATTCATTTGAGTGTGTTTCCTGCCTGACACAGTCTGCTGTGTTGTTCCAGTGTCCCTGGAAACAGTAGTGTTACAGACGGAGGGAAAAGTTGACTTCTTATTGATTATCAGCCTCCCAGCTGCTCAGTGCCTCGCTCACGTCCTGCTTCTTCACACCAATCCTTTCTGCTGGAAGTATTTAGTAGTAATGATGGGAGAGAGGAGTCACGTCAATAATCAATCAATAACCTGCAAGCTGTAAGTTCAAAGTTCATTTCATCTACAGGTCCTGCACACACTATTCATCCACATGGATGTGTATCTTTTTCATAGGACATATTTCAGCTTGACACAGCAGGAAAACCACAGCTGTCAATAGTTCAGTGTGAGGATCCATCATTACTGTTAGAGTGTCAAACAAAACCATTTGGAGGATCACGTGTCACTTCTGACTGCTCACTGAATGAAACTAAGAGGAAAAGAGGAGAGAGAGGGAAACAAAGTGTCTCTGCATCACATTTGCTTTCCCAGTTACTGCACTGATCAACAGAGCTGAAACAGAATAAACATAATCTCAGAAGAAGACAAGTGAGGGAGGGAGGGAGGGAGGGAGGGAGGGAGGGAGAGGTTGGCAGGGCAGAGCAGAGAAATGCACATTCATGAGCTGTCGTGGCTCATCATGCTAGCCCAGGCCTCCCGCTGGCAAATCACACAGATGAGCGCACTGTGGGCATGCAGCTGGTCAGAGCTGAGCTTCATGACGACCCACACGTACCGTTGACTGGCACTGTCCAAACACACACACACACACACTGGCAGGGTCAGGCACACACACTAGAGCAAACAGGGTGTGTACAGGTATTATAACAACTGTCCATACGAGTGTCAAACAAGATCAGAGACAACAGAGTTGAATGTTGAGGAAGTCCAGATGTAATTATAATAATAAACATACACAAGTCAAGTTAGGGGTATAATCAAAGACAGTTACCACCAAAGGCCTTTTATTTTCTCTTTAAAGCAACTACAATGTATTTTCCATCTGTCTCTATATATTCTATGTACTTGCTGAAGTTGAATAAACGACGTCTGCTTTCCTCTCTAACAATGTGCAAAGTATTTGCAGTGTAGTCTCTAATGGCCCATAAGAGTCATAAACAAGATGAAATGTGTGCAGTCCTACCAGCAGGAACCTGGATGCTGCCGTTAAGCATACGTCACAGTGCAAAAATGTTGGACGGAGCAGAGGGACATGTTGAAGATGTTACTTGCCTGTAAATTTTGTTGCGATCTGTCAGTTTGATTTGAGTATTGCTCATGTTCTAGTGATGACTTTTTCCTGATGAAGGCACCGAAATGATTGGGATTATTCCTCTGAAGGCTGTGAGTATTCTCATTAAGATCCATGCTCATCTGGAAAGTAGTTGTCTCTAAAGATGGACTCTTTAAAGTCTGTGTAAAATAAGAATAAATATGTGTTCTGAGTTTGACATACCACAGAAAAGTGTGTTGTTAACCACCCTGCCAAATTTGAATGATTAAAAAAATCGCCAAATATATGAAATTGGGCTTCAAAGTTGTGTAAAACCATCTCAGTCTCTTTCTTTGCTACCAAACGCTGTGGGAGTGCCCGCTGAGTCCGCTGAAGCCCCACCCCCTACCAAGTGTCACCTGTCAATCAAAGTCACCACCTCTACCAGAAACATGGACGCTACGTCTGAGAGCTTTCTGCTGCTAACTCAGCTGGTAGCTCGGCGGCTAACTCAGTGGCTAGCTCAGCTGGTAGCTCTGCAGCTAACTCGGCAGCTAGCTAGTAGTAGTGTGTGCTGAATCACACAGATGAGCGCACTGTGGGCATGCAGGTGGTCAGAGCTGAGCTTCATGACGACCCACACGTACCGTTGACTGGCACTGTCCAAAAACACACACACACACACACACACACACAGGCAGGGTCAGGCACACACACTAGAGCAAACAGGGTGTGTACAGGTATTATAACAACTGTCCATACGAGTGTCAAACAAGATCAGAGACAACAGAGTTGAATGTTGAGGATGTCCAGATGTAATTATAATAATAAAGATACGCTAGTAGTAGTGTGTGCTGAATGTATTCATACCTCTACAACAGCAAGGGTCTTTAACGACGAGCAGGACGAGACAAAATTAAGACTCTAAAAGTATTTCACTTGAGCTAAAAATGTTTTTTGGTGAGACACAATATTACTGAAATGGTCTTCTTTTTACCTCAGCGGGACATTTTAATAAAACACCCACAATTCAATGAAAGTAGTGATGATTCATTTTACATGCAAAGAATGTAGTGTGAAATCAGCCATGTGATTTTTTAGCCAATTAGATGAAAGACATTTGCATTTTTAATATAAAAACTTTTCAAAACAGGTTCAATTTGACCCAAAGACAACAGGGTTGACATATATGATGGGACACAAACTTCTGTCTCTTGTGTCAAAGTGTTCAACAAATGTTTCACGGCACTCAGGACAGTGGCACCACTTCCTGCTGTGGATCTTAAGCTCTCCTGAGATTGCAAATCGATACGCTTCCATGTGTGTGACCTGAATTCTTAGCAGGCTGGAGGTTTGGTGTTCAGTTCAGTGTGTGAACAAGTTGAAAGATGCATGGGCTGTCTCCACACACACACACACAGCATTCTGGCTCTCCGTACACAGCGAGTGATGTCAGTGGCGGGAGCTCAGTAAACCCACAGGATGGCAAAGATGACGCCTTCCCAGGTTAAACACACAACACACAACCCTGCTGTCAATCACACACACACACACACACACACACACACACACACACACACACACACACACCAGTGTTTCCCACACATTCATTCTTTCGTGGCGGCCCGCCACGAAAGAATTACGTCCGCCACGAATAGATTTTTCGGCTTTTGGCTCGCTCGACCTCGCTCATAAAAGCATAATAATGGGACTCTGTCTGTGAATGTAGCTTGTCGTAACAATTCCGGGGCAGTAGGTGGCGGCAATAAAACCAAAGAAGACGCACTTAATTCACCTGGTCGGC
Organism: Scomber japonicus; assembly: GCF_027409825.1. NCBI lineage: Eukaryota > Metazoa > Chordata > Actinopteri > Scombriformes > Scombridae > Scomber > Scomber japonicus. Next base: position 29,107,282 of record NC_070594.1, on the reverse strand, counting down.
CAGAAGAAGAAGAAGAAGATAGACATATGTCTTTGCTAGAGGCTATCTGCTGGTGTGTGGTGTGTATGAAACAGGAGGAGTTCACGGACGTAAACAAAACAGTCACGTGTCCCACAGATGCACGTGTAGGTCAGGAAGTGACGTGAAAGGGACCGTATATGGTTTGTTCCGTGTCTGTTTCCTTACGTGTTGGACTAAATACATGTGGACATATTGAGGAAAATATTTCGGTTTTATTGAAACGGATTTCATATTTCACCAGAATGGATACTTGGCGAGCTGTACAGAAAGTCCTGAGTCATAAGATGATCGTCGTGGATAAAGAGAAGACTTTGAAGGTATGTAGCATTATAGCTGTTAGCTTACTTTAGTGGCTAGCCGAGCTAACCGCTAATACTATTACAGCTGTGAGCAACCATATAATTCATGAGTGGTCTTGAATGCGATCATTTTCTCATTTGGGGAGAATCAAAAATGAGCTGAGGACCACACCACCACAAATAGATGCCTGTCCTGTGGGAAACACTGCACACACACACACACACACACACACACACACACACACACAAATATTTAGAGCTTAGACATCTATTGTCTTTCATCCCTAACCTTCACCTGTTTGTTCTACATTTATTTTACTTCATATCACTGCACAGTCGTGATATGAAAATACAAACAAGTTCTAACAAGTGTGTGTGTGTGTGTGTGTGTGTGTGTGTGTGTGTGTGTGAAAAGTGGTACAGAAGTGTCAGTGCTGCTAATCCAACATTACACCTGGAACTAGTTGATGTGAGATGAGAAGTGACAGCAGGCCATCCTGAGGTAAATACGATTCTCCCAACATGCTTCAGTCTGGACGGGTTCAGACGTTTACACAAGTATCAGACGTATTTACACCTTTAGATTTTTAGGATGGGGCTCTACTCTAATATCTTTGCATGATTTAAAGTTAAAAAAAATGAGTATCTTATATTTTACTGGTCCTTTATGCAGCCCCTCAGTTCAGCCTCTGCCTGATAGGCCGTTTTAGCTCCTGTCTCTTTAAGGCCCACCTCCCTGTGAGCCCACTCTGCTCTGATTGGTTATCTTCTGGAAGTTGTGGTTTGGCTCGGATCTCACAACTTTGTTCTTTACTCCAAATGTCAATTTCTTAAACACATCCATAAGCGTTCCAGCCGGAATCTGTAATCCGGAATACAAATGGACAAAGTGAGCAACGCACGGAAAAAACAGAGCAACAGCTTAGCAACCAAGCTGACAAAACAGATGTCTGTTTATCTGCGTGTGAGGAGCTGATGTTGGTAGAAAAACCCTGACTTCTGACTTGCAGGTAGAATTTGGGCATATGTTCGCCTCAAGTTTTGGAAATTTAAATGTGTTTATTATCCAACATTATGACAGGATATATGTTTTTAATGAATATTTGGAAGCTTCAAGGCTCATGTTACTTTCGGCTGAACTGATGTCACCACCTTTACAAGAGTAATGAGCAGAGATGTGATCAATGAGTTGAACTAGAGTTTCAACTAATCCACCTGATCTCATGTGACATACTGACCCTTCCTCTCATTATTCATATTCTGTCAACAAAGCAAGCTCTAACAGCCACAAGTGTGATTATGAGGTAAGGAAGACAAGAGATGGAGTAGTGTCATCAGTGATTCACTGTTCAGAGCTCGGGCCAGAAATGGCCACAAGCTCAGGGCAAAAAGGAACGCTTGAAATGACATAAATCAAGTGTGAAAATAAGCACGGGGGCAAAATGTTCCAATAATAAAACCCATCTGCATTCCACCATGTTCGCGCCTTTAAGTGTTCAGCTCTCATATTCATCAATGAGGTTTGTTACAGTTCTGGGGGAGGGAAAAAAAAAAGCAGAGCGGTACAAATGCTTATTGCTTTTACTATGAACCCTAACAGCAGAGGCAGAACACTCTGAATATTACACATCCAGAAGGGCAGCAAAACACCATGTGAGGGAACAAGCAGGCAGTTTCTCAACCTGGTCTGTAATATGCTGAGTTACCAGAGAGTGATTCATCAGAAAAAGAGGGACACACACACACACACACACACACACACACACAGAAAATGAGTTGGATGGTGGTAGCCAGAAGATTAGAGAAGTGCATTTGTGACAGGAAGGGTTGCTGGTTTGAATCAGCTGGTTTGGGTCAGCAGGGACACTGTGTGATTGAAGTGGATGACAAACGCTTACTTTAGAGCTATTGCTAGGATGCTCTTGAGCAAGGCACTTAACCTTTAGTCAAATCATTGGCCCGGCAGTAAAGGACTAACGCACAGCTGCCAAGTAACGTAAGGTGATGTGCTGAAGCGAGAGAGCGTGTCAAAGATAGAAGAATATGACTTTATCTCATCTCTTCTTTCTTTCTTTACCACTGAATAAAAGTGTAAAGCCCAATTTCCACTGAGTCCGGCAGCGGCGCGTTACAGCTGCGCCGCGGTCACCGGAGCTGATAGGTAACACTATAATCAATGAGAGTATCTCCACCGGGAACGTTTCAGCAGCGTGTCAGCAATGTCTCAGCAGCGGCTCCCGCGCCGCAGCGCTATCGATAGGTAGCATTTCTATTTTTGACGGAGCCGTTGCCAACTCGCGACAAGCTCAACAGAGCAGATTGCACCAGACAGGAAGTCCGACACTGAATCAGCAAAATAAAACTTCCGTTTTTCAAAATAAAACAACCCGTGCAGCCTCCCGATCGTATTTCAGCAACAAACATGAATAAAACAGTCAGATAAAGACTCCATCTAGCTACGTAGCCTACTAACAGATGGGATAAGTACATAAATCAAAGAAAATTACCAAATCAACCAAAATTGAGCAAGTTAACAAAACCGGGCCATTTAGTTGTGCTGCTACTACAGTAATTACTGTAGACTAAAGGCTCTCGTTCGGGTTTGATTGGGCTGCCGTAATTACTGTATTAAGAGTGCAACGTCATTTTAAAAGGCAGCTTTCTCTCCCAGAGCATGCTCCGGTCCGCTGCTGTAACGCTCCCGGTGTGAGTTGACGCCGGGCAGAGGACGGAGCTAAACCGTAGCACAGCCGTTCCGCGCCGCTGACGGACCCAGTGGAAATCCCCAGTAAGACACGAGCTACAGTTAAAGGTTACTGACTGTGGAACAATCCTGAGTGATTTATCTCAACACACTAGATGTGAGGGATGACCCTAAAAAAATCCATCCTTTTATTTTGGCGGGGTGGGAAAGGAGAGAATATGATTAAGGCAGGATTGGCAGGGAGAGGCTGCGGAGGGGAAGTGAGAGGAGAGGAGGAGTGCGAGGAGCAGATGGTGGCAAGGAGCCAGCATGATGAAAATCTCCCCTGAAAAAGAAAGACAAAAAAAAAATTTCAAAAAGGAAACTCAGCGGAGCAGGATAAGTCTCATTCTCTTGTCCTATTTAATGTGCGCTTAACGTTTCACCCCCTAATGTCCACCTTCATGTATACAGAGGAGAGATTGTGATTGGTTCAGTAAACTGAGACTCTTCCAGCTGATTAGTCCGTTTTAATGATTTCTTTCTGATATTTTACATGAATTATTCAAGATTACATACTGGGCCATCAGAATAATGCAGAGTCATATCAGTGTCTGCATGGATTCACCACTCATCTGCACGGAAACTTGGATCACTCACTGCTTTTTAACTGGGATCATAATACAGAAAATTTAGCACATTTAGCAGTTTTAGATATTTTATGGTCTTTGGCATTATAATGGTGGATAGACTGTACTTATACAGCACTTTTCTAGTCTTTCTACACTACATGTTACATTCAGCCATTCACACACATTCATACACCGATGACAGAGGATACTAACCATTCACACACATCTGGAGCAATTTGGGGTTCAGTATCTTACCTAAGGACACCCTTCTCTACCTCCTGAGCCACAGCCAACCCCAAATATATAGTTGTCCACCAGTGTGGACGCAGGCAGGAGCACTTTTTTTATTCTTATGGACAAAACTGATGAAGAGGAGACGGAGACAAATTCTTGACTGATGAGCTTTCACTGCTTTCCAGACGGAGACAAAGTAATATTACTGAGGAAATCTAATCAACTCATACTGCCTCTAATGATATTACAGCTACGTGATCGGGGCTGTGATTTGTGATGTGTATCATCATATCTCACAGCTATATGTCATCCATTCATTCAGCTCCACTCTGGCTGAGTCTCTGTCCATGCTCAGTATCAGCCAAGAAGAGTCTGTGACTGCATTTTAAAGCCTTTTAAAATCAATGCAGGGAGTGGTGGTGGGGGGCAAATTTATCCTCATTTCCAATTAGCCTCCGTCTGACCTCATTAGCAGCTCATTTTGTTCGGGTAGCATGATTGGCCACCGTCCGGCTACAACTCCTGAGTGACTGAGGGTGTTTTTTTTTCTTCTTCTCTCCATGTAAACACAAAGTGCAGCATTACATATTATCAATAATAAATAAAGAAATAAATATAATTCCATGCTTCATGTGTCCTGTGCTGTCATGTATCTGTGGTGTGAACCTGCAGCCGCCTGCGATGGGAGGCCTTCTCTATGGTTGTCAGGGGTCGTTACTATGACACATCACAGTAGCCCTGACGATGCCGTTTATCTAACCACCGCAGATAAGCTGACATCGGCATTACTTGTGACCCGACAGGATGCAGGAGAAACAGAGTGGCAGTGGCCTTATTTATACACAGCTCCTCATGGGTTAGGAATGCGCTCAGGCCAGGTACCTTTGACATTAAGAGTCGGGATAAAAGCACCAGACACGCGCTGCTAAATATCTGCAGCTGACAATACGAGAGTCTGTCGAGCGGAACAAACTGCTTCTCTACTGTTAAGCTGTTGCATTAGCATCAGTTTATAGCTTTAGTAAGATAACGTCATATCAAGTCACATACATTAGTTGATGCTCGCAGCGCACACACAAGCAATATTCAGCAGACGATAAATACAATGTGTCAAACTAATGTGCTAAAATGAATAGTGACCTCTGTGTGTGGTCATATAGAGGAGACAACACATACACACAGTTACTAATTAAAAGAGGAGCCAGAATAAACAAGTGGAGAAACACATTCTTCCACATGGGTGCACTGCATGGTGCAATGAAGCAGTTAACATCCATGTATAAAATTGCTGAGCGGGCACAGTTGATTTTATTTTATGATAGATTGATAGATGATGATAGATTCTATGAACTTGTCCCCGCAGCAGTTTATAAGAGCCTTGAAATCACTTCTTTTAACTAACCTGTTTTTGGTGTTTTGGTTTGGGTCCACTTGGTCTGTTACACAGCTGTTCTGAGTGATCTTAGTCTTATTATGAGCTTGTCAATCACCTGTGAAGCACACTAACCTGTGTGAGAACGGCTAAGTTTGATTGATTGATCAGCTTTATCCTGTGATGAAACACTTCCATCCTGGTGCTGGAGTACATAGAGTTTATATGAATCACCTGTAGCAGCATTATGTCTGTTTCCATGTGAGACAGTGAGGGAAGCTTCTATTAACCCTTAATACCATTTTTGTATTCTGTAGGTCACATTAGGAAAAGTCTGGCTAAAATTAATGTTTTACAGTGTTTTTACAGCTCTCCAATCTAAAAACTATGCATTAGATTTGACCCTGAACAGCATGTAAAGGGTTAAAGGAGGTTTCAGTCACTTTTTACAATGGAGATTTCTTGTTTACCAAGTACAAAAGGTGGAGTAAATAGCAACAACTAAATAAACAAATAAAAATCCATGGGTATCAGCATCAGTATCAGTCCAGAAGTTTTTCATTACTAAATAATTACATTACTAAATATATACACACTGACAAAGACTAGACATTTCAGACAGGAACACAACGTTACATTTAGATAAACACGATGCCTTATCCATCCCCATCCTTATGTGATTATTATTATTGTAACCATGACGACAAAAGCGCACCCCCCTAACCTTAACAAAGCTGTCATTTTAACCCAAATCATGACCTTTCCCTAAACATAACCAGACCTGAACCATAGACACACACAGATGAAGTCAGAAAGAGACACCAGATCAGAAAATGCTGACATGTGAGTCTGGAGCACACAGAGCCACGATGTCTTAACGTTTCATTTAATCTGGACCACGAAAGTAATGTCTACAGTCAATGTGAAGAATGATTGCAGTGGTTCAACATGTCTGAGCTCTTTGCTATATTTGATCTCCGAGGAGCGTAGAAGCTCTGAGCAGCTGGAATCAACACTTCTACCACATGACTACTGTGCTCAAATCTGATTGGACGCAGGCCGCCACCGACCACAAGCGAACACATTGACGCTGTGTAAACTCCAGCAGTATACATTGTAGCCACAACCTTATGGCTCACACACACACACACACACAGTGCCACAAGTGTCCCTCATGAGTCAGCTTTGGAGCAGCTGAGGCCATCACACACTCTCTCACACACACACCTGTTACACCCCACGGACGCACCATTAACTCCCTATCTGGACACTTCCCCAATGCCCCCTGCCCCCTGCCCCCTGCCCCCCACCCCTTCCCCTCATCCCCTTCCCCCCTGAATGACAGCAGGAAGAGACAACTAGTGTTTAAAAGCTGAGTTGCGTGATGTTCAATGTCAGCTGCCCCAGTCTGACAAGAGAGTTGCTCCAAAAAAAAAAGCACACAAAAGGTTAAAAACTACTAATGAGAGCGTTGTTAGGAAGAAAGTGTGTGTGTGTGTGTGGGGGGGGGGGGGGCATGAAAGTGGACAGAGAAGTTAGCGGTTTCCATTCTGGGACGTGGACACAACACGCGGCTCTTTTTGAAACAACCAAAGCTATTGTTAACCACAGTTTGGCCCACAGAGGGATTCCAACAGCTGGATTCAATTAGGGGGCTTTCTTAAAGGGGGCTGGCCCCCATCCACACTGCATGTCTCACTTAAAAAAAAAAAAAAACACATATATACACACGCACAGAGTTAGATCATAGATTTTTTTTTAATTAAATAAAAATTTAAAGATCAGAATCTGTTTTAACACGTGAACATGAACATCACTCACATCAACATGCCCCCAAAAAGAGGTAAAACTGCTGTGTTGTGTTCACCGTGTCGAATGAAATCAAGTAAAAAGCTGTGCCTTTCTGCCTCATCAGCAACCTCTGGCATTTTTAAGGACACGTTCCTGCAGCTTAGGGTTATTCTTGCCCTTCTACCAAAAAAACACACACACACACTGAGAAACAAAGATCCATCTGTGTTACACAACAGCCACAAATACATCGCCACACTGAACATCTGATCCAGTGTTTGAAGAGGAGAGGAGTCATCTTCACTGGTGTCAGCTGCAGGTACACTATCAACATTAGGGTTTTTTTAAAAAGATGTGCCCTCAATACACCTCTGACATGTGTCATGGAGTGTGTGTGTGAGTGTGTCCTCTCTTTTGCATCATAAGCACAGTACAGGGTGTCTGCTGTATGTTTAGAGGCAGAAACATTCATGGGTATATGCCAGCCCTTCTCCATGACATTTCCCAGCTGACTGAAGTGCAAGATCTGCTTTGAGGGGCGAGAAGCACCGACATGCACACACACACAGCCTGTGGTGTGTGTGTGGGCGTGTGTGTATGTGTGTGTAACAATCACAATGTGGCATCAAATAAATGCCACCCCATCACCAGTGCTGGAAGATAATCCCTCTTATGCAGTGTGGGAGTAGAAGCAGAAATGAGCAAGCGCCATTCCAAACCCCATGCACGTCCTCGAATGCAGCACAGAAACTGAGGTTAACGTTAAAGGAGAGTGTCGCTGCTCCACAGACAGCTGACTGGGTTTCATATACTCAAGCTAACATGGCAGTGCGAGGCAGACACTGCGTACATCTTCGGGAATATATATAAGGTGTTGTTGAAGCATATTTTGGGCTAGTGTTGCTGCCCCCCCTCTCCTCCCCCCCCCACAAACTCCCCACTTTCATCATGTTATCGCCCACCGCGCCGCCTTCTGTTTGATATTAAAGAGCGTAAGGAGCTTGTGCTTCTTACCTCATGGTGAAAGTGTTGTCAGGATAGATATATCACACACTCGTTGGGTCTTGTCGGCTGACTTGTTGTGCAGTTTTGAGCAAAGTTCCCCTCTCTCTGTGGAGGCTAACAAGACGAACAGATGAATGGGACTCCCGGCGGCGTGACGAGAGCTTTCACAGTTTGCAGGCTATCCGGTAAAAGTACAAAAAAAAAGAAAGAAAGAAAGAAAAAAAAAAAGAAAAAGAAAATGAGGATTAAAAAAAAAAAGAAACAGTCGAATCCTACATGTTCTAGAGAGCAACGCGGCTCCGCTGGTGGCGATGAGGCGTTTCTCGGCTCTTTTCTGACGCACTTGGGTCGGAGTGATGCCGGTCTGCTGCCGCTCTGATGCCGGGCTGCTGCTGATGCGTTCACTAACAAGCCATAAAGTCGTCATTTGAAGATGCGCGGTCACAAAAACAATTCCAAAAACATTTCTGAATAACTCATATGAAGTATTTTATTAAAGGGGGGCATATTGGAGAAGAAAACATTCGTACAAGCAATTTACAAAAAGACAGTCTCAAAAGATCCTGACAAAAAGTTAATAAAATGATAATGATAAGTATCAGGCTTTTTGTTATGTTTAATTGGTTGTAGTTTCAAAACTACATTGCGGAGTTTGACCAGAATTTCCTGTGAAGTACAACATTTCAATGAGTTATTAATGGTAGGCTATAGCTAATACAGCTACTCATGCTTTGGAGCAGGTTGTGAGGGTAGTTTATAATTATGCTTACATCCGTCTAATTTACATGTATCAATTGGGGGACAAACTGAGTCAAATTGACAGTTACATCTATGCTACTACTGTCCAATTTATCGCGTCTTTCCTCCTCTTTTTCATTTCCAACAGCTCTTGAAAGCACCAATTGACGCAACTTGTGGGACGTAGCACGTACAGGTTGCCCCTGACAACTGAGCTGGGTTCTGTGTGTTTTAACTGGGACCAAAGCAGACTGAACATATTAAAAAAGAGCCTGTTCAATTTGACTGAGTGTGCTGTTTATATGTTTACTATCCTGCAGTAATCCTAGAGTCCATCTACAATCATGCTACAGAAATAAAACAGCAGGATTATAAAACTACCTCTGCAATATACAATAACACTGTGTTATCCATGAAGTCAAGAAGATGACCTACTGCCACAATGTTCAATTTGTTCTTCAGCTTTTCCTCCTGCTCTATCTGCAGAGACAGCTTTAACAATCTCATATATATTCAGAGAATATATATTAATACCAAGTCTCCATTATTCTAGAAAGTGTCTGACCTAAAGTGTGACAAATGTCTTTTTTTACATTTGCATTCCTTGCTGAAAAGGATTAAGTCCATTTTCATTAAGTTTCATTAAGTCAACATTACTTCTTTTTTCGTCTTTTTTCTTTTTACTTTTGGCATCATTAATAAAAGATGAAATATAAATGCCAGGAGGTGAGAAAATCACTGTCCTGATTACAATTACACACAGTTGAGACTGAGGCTGGAGCTGGTGGAGACTAACCTTTAATGGAACTTCTTTGAATGTGGTGACAGTGTCAGTGACAGCAGTATTTATGATTAACAGAGCTCAGAGTGAAGGAACTCATCTGTAGATCTTTTTAGTGAGAAGGAAAAAGTGTCTTAACAGGAGGTGGAATTGACACATAGGATAATTTGAAATTCTACACAAGCGTAAGATGTCATGAAAACTTAATTAAAACTTAAAAACTGACATTTTAAAAAGAGAATCTTTTTAAAGAAGCGATGAAAACGGACAGGAGCTGATGTTCTGCCACAGGTGGCCCCTGACACCTGCTGTGTCATTTACTGTGTGTGTGTGTGCGTGTGTGTGTGTGTGTGTGTGTGTGTGCGTGTGTGTGTGTGTGTGTGTGTGTGTGTAGAACCCTGCCTGTTGACATCATCCTTCAGGATTTACGTTGCATGTCAGCAAGAAACAAACTAGGTGATGTGATGTCACTGAGTGTCTGTTTCAAGTGTGTACAAGGATGCATTAGTGACCCTCAGGGGCCCCTGAGCAGTGAAGCTCATGTCCCCCAAACAACTTGTATTTTATTCTGATGGTTCACGCTGCTGTTAGGTGGAAACCTTGTAACTCCATATTTTCCATATTTTGTTATACTAGGTTTCTGACAGTGACCATAATTCTTAACATGGAGAGAATGAGTCAAGTCTTGTGTCTTATTTCTGTAGAACCCCCCAAAAAAGAAAAAAACACCCACATTTTTTGTCTCCCATCATTGAGGTCCCTTTTCTACTGAAGGGCCCCTGAGTACTTGTTCAGATTGCCCATATGGTAGATCCGGCCATGAGTGTGTGTCTGTGTGTGTGTGCATATGATGGAGTGTGTGTGTGTGGGGGGGGGGGTGTGGGGGTGTCTGTACATCACTACACAATGACGTTACACATCAAGCCAGTGCTATAAGCCACTTACTCACAGAGGGGCTAAAAGAAGGAGTCCAACTCCAACTGTTTACAGCCAAAATATTCAATAAATAAAAAATAATTTCTTTATTTAGCTCAGAGGAATAAGCTACTATTGTCCATGCATTGATTGTATTATCTGAATCTGAGCGCGATGCAAAAAGCACCATGAGAATGATGATTAGAGGAGTTATGTGAATAACACAGATGTGTCCTTTCCAGCTGTGCAATTGGGGTAGCTGAAGGAAAAGGCTTCAGCTATCTGATGGATGCTGATGAAACATCTGGTTGTATGTGTGAGAAAGACATTAAAGTACACAGTGGATGTACACTAACAGTGATGTTTAAAGGGAGCTGGGCTACCCCTGTTGGTGGACCCATGTTCTAAAAAAAGAAAATAAAGAAGTGTTATGAGCTTGTTGTGGGCTCGTCTCCTTTTATGTAAGCATCATGCACTGTGATGGAAAGGAGAAGCTCACAACCCATATTTATTAAACTGCTAAAAGTACAATTTTGAGAGGTATTTTGTAAAGGTATGGGCGCCTTCACAGAACACTGCGTAGAACATGTGGCCCGTGGGCCAGAACCGGCCCGCCGAGGGGAGCACTCTGGCCCACTTTCCTTCCTGTGTTCTTTTCCTTCCTTCCTTACCTTCCTTTTTTCCTTTCTTCGTTCCTTTGTTTCTTTCTTCCTTCCATCTGTCCTTCCTACCTTTGTTCCTTCCTTCCATCTGTCCTTACTCCCTTTCTTCCTTCTGTCCTCCCTTCCATCTGTCCTTCCTACCTTCCTTTTTTCCTTTCTTCGTTCCTTCCTTCTTTCCTTTCTTCCTTCTGTCCTTCCTTCTTTCCCTCCTCCCTTCTGTCTGTCATTCCTTCACTATCTGTCTTTCCTACCTTTCTTCCCTCCTTCCTTTTGTCTGTCTTTTCTTCCTTCCCCTCTCCCTTCCTTCCTTCCTTTCTTTGTTCCTTCCTTCCTTCCTTCCATCTGTCCTTACTCCTTACCTTCCTTTTTTCCTTTCTTTGTTCCTTCCTTCCTTCCTTCCTTCCTTCCTTCCATCTGTCCTTCCTCCCTTTCTTCCTTCTGTTCTTCCTTCTTTCCTTCCTCCCTTCTGTCTGTCCTTCCTTCACTATCTGTCTTTCCTACCTTTCTTCCCTCCTCCTTTTGTCTGTCTTTTCTTCCTTCCCTTCCCTTCTTCCTTCCTTCCTTCCTTCCTTCCTTCCTTCCTTCCTTCCTTCCTTCCTTCCTTCCTTCCTTCCTTCCTTCTTTTTAATGATCTGGCCCACATGAGATCAAATTGGTCTGTATGTGGCCCTTGAATGAAAATGAGATTGACACCTCTGGTGTAGAGAGTGCTGCAGTGTTGACTAGCACCCCTCTTGCACCTCTGTATGTCCCTAATTCTCTTTCCTGGGTATTGATTTTGTTTCATATTCACTGATCCATGTGTAAATTATAAACTGTGAACATTCTAAGAATGATCCATTTAAGGTCCAATATAGTTTTGTTACTTTAGTTTTTGTCTTTGATCATTTTTTTCTATCTCTTCTCCTCTGTCATTCTGTATGGTACATGTATGTTCATTGTTCTGTGTCTGCTCTAAAACTTCATAGAATATTGGTTGAAAAAATACATTTAAAATAATAAAATGTGAGAATAGCTCAGAGATCTGTAACATTCGAAGTAGACTGCTGTACAGACACACAATTCTCTGTGATTGTATTTAATACATGGCTGGACCTGGACAAGTGTCCAGGAGCCTTTGAGCAGAAAGGAGAGCTCAATGATGAGAGACAAAAAATGATGTGTGTGCTTTTCTTTTTTTTCTGCTTCTTCTTCTTCTTTTTTTGTCAGGTTTTACAGAAATAAGACGTGACCTGTTCTCCTGATGTTGATCATTATGGTCACTGTCAGAAACCTAACTTACCCATTATTATGATAAAGCATGTATAAAAAGATGTTTAAAACCTGGTGAAAAGAATATTAGTAAGAATAAAGAGCAGAAGTGCATTTTGGAGCCTGGATGGGATATGAATGAAGGCTGGAGCTGAAATATCACAGAACATGGTGAACTATAAACAGGATAAGAAGATTATATAGTGTATATATATTATTTTTTCGTTCTTTTTAAAAAAAGATGAGATGGTAGATTTAAGCTGTTGATTGAGGTTCTAAATGGTAAATGGAGGGATTTACTTGTGTTTAGTGTGTATTGTTTTAGGTATGATGTACACAGCTGCTGCTTTTTTTGTACAGATGTACTTTCAGTTATCTTACTATTATATTTTGTATTTATTGGACATGTATTAAAAAGCTTATTATCTGCATTTATTTATCAGAAGTGCTTTCTGAGCATCTACACTGTCTGCATGTATCAATTTATTACCTCATTTTGTTTCCATTTCAGCCAATTTCTGATCTGTTTTTTAAGGGATTCACTCCCATTTAAAGCAATTTGTCTCATTACTAATACTCAGTGAAGAACTTTTTTGATACTTTTAAGTTCTTTAGAGCTTTCTTTCTTATACGTTTAAAAAATATAGATCATGAATTACAGCTCTATAGAGGGTGAACTATTATTTCCAATCTGCCTATACATCCTGAATCTAGTAGTTGTCACACTTGAAACAGTCTAATTCCTGAGACATCTGTTTTTGTCAGGTTTGAAGAAACAGTCTTTAATACTTGCTTTCTTGAAGTTCTAATTGTAGCACAGATTGGTTTGTGTATACTGTGTGTGTGTGTGTGTGTGTGTGTGTGTGTGTGTGTGTGTGTGTGTGTGTGTGTGCATGCAGGCTGTAATACTGACTCCTTCATTTTGATGCATTTGATTCTAAATGATGAAATAGACATGAGTCATCCGCTGGGGTGACTGAGCTGTGACTGACTCAGCTGATGATGATGATGATGATGATGATGAACATACTGTCACCACACCACCCACTCCTCATTGGCTCTTTTGTTGTGACATTTAACACACTGAAGCAGTAAATGTCATTAGATCAGAGGGAAATGAAGCTTTCCCTACAGCTGCACACTCTGTATATTATTGCTCAGCAAAACAGCAACAGTAAAATGGTGATGTGGATCTTTTAACTGGAGCTCAGTCTGAAGTCAGTTCCATTCATGGCTCATTCTAGCTTCTGGGGTCATCCAATAGCCACAAACATCCTCCTATGAAAATAACTTAGCTTTGTCTGCCATCTAGTGTACAAATCATGAAATAGCACATATATTCTCCCTTTAAACACCACCAATGGTCAGTCATCAGCTACATTGCAGATTAAGAATTTGACATGCAAAACATATGTATATATAACTGTGATAATGCAGATTTTTAAAACTTGTTTTTCATTGTATTATTGCTCACCTCACCAATATACATAAAAAAATCTTCCCAACTGTGAGCCCTGCACATCCTATTCGATGTAAAAACAAACAAACAAGCAGACAAATAAACACTAACTTTGGAGAAAAGGAAAAAGGTTTACACAAATCTAAATACATCATGTCAATTACTATAATATATAATGACAAATTTAATTTATACACAAGTGATATTCATACTACTACTATTACTACTACTACTACTACTGATAATAATAATAATAATAATAATAATAATAATAATAATAATAATAATAATAGATATATTAATAATGATAACGACTGCAATAAATATATATATATAAATATTTCAAGTTTTGGGGACTTTTTTGTTGAAGACCAGTCAGCCACTAGAGGGAGACACTAGAAGTCCCTCACTATATCTCACAGTATTATGTCCGGTTCAGCCACTGGGTGTAGTTTCAAAACAAAAGTCCGTCGAGGGTTTGGAGCAACGTCCTGATGATGAAGTGATGATGAAGTGGTATTTAACAGGAATCATAGTCAACGTCGCTCTCTGTGTGTTATATGGTAAAATGTCCTTAAAGACAGATGTTTGAGAATGGGAAAGCTATCAGCAATTGTAGCTGATCCGTGAGGATTTTAGTGATTTTTCGTTGTTTGTTATGATAAATTTTACGCTTTATATGCTGATAATAAAAGTACGTTTGTCATCATCATTTAGCTCTACAGAGATACTGCTCAAGCATGTAAAGGAAGCCACTTTTAAACCAAATGGATGGGGTTTTCAAATACAGTCAAATATTAATGAAGTACTTTTGCTGCCTGTACTGTTTTTGTTGTTTGTTTTGAAGATGAGATCACTGCACTTTATATTTGCTAATTGGTGTGCTTTTGTATTGAAAAGGTGACCAGGAAGTGAAAATGCCATTGCTGCTGATGTGGTATTCCGAAGTTAGCAAAGCTGGTCGACAGATTGAGACAGACTGTTTGGTGTAAAAAGTGTTGAGCTTTGTTAGAATAATGCCTTACTATCAGACATGGGAGGAGTTCGCCCGCGCAGCAGAGAAACTGTATCTGACAGATCCAATGAAGGTAAAAAAAAACAAAAAAACACCTTTAACATGTACGTTAGCATGCTAGCCGCATAGCTGGTTAGCCGTAGAGCTGGTTAGCGATGTGAGCATGCAAACTGTAGCTCTCCTCCTTTTAACTTGAATTCATGTTGTTCTGTTTTCAGGTCAGAGTGGTTCTCAAATACAGACACTGCGACGGTAACCTGTGCATTAAAGTGACCGACAATGCCGTGGTAAGTGACATGAGGAGGAAGCTTTAGTAGCTATTACATCTATCAAGAGTTATGAAGAGTTTTACATGGAAGACTTCCAACTCAAGTGCTTGTTAAATATGAGGCTGAGACACGTTTCAGTGTTGTGTCATATGGAAATATAAGTAAAGTAATTGTTAACTCTTGTGAAGCTGTAATCAATCTTTATTTATATAGCGCCAAATCACAACAAAAGTAATCTCGAGGCACTTTACACATAGAGCAGGTCTAAACCAACTCGTCAGGTTTTAATTTTAAAGAGGCCCAACATTCCCGTAACCAAGCTTTGCACTTGAAAGACTCTGGTCTGTGTACGATACGTATGTGGATATTCACTACCAAAGATACGTAAGCAGCAACTACTGATACGATATGATTCATCCACCACTCACCATACAGTGCGATTCAACATGATTTGATCCAACATAATGCGATTCATTGCAAAGGAATGGTGCTATGCAATTCTATGAGTCTGATTATTTATCAACCAAAAAAAAAGATGACCTTTCACAAACGGGTCTTGTTTCTTAAACCTGTAGTGTTCTCTCTTTCAAACTGACACTTTTCTAACACCTGCCTCACAATGAAGGATGCTCAAGATGAACATCAATGAGTTATAGTGCAATATGAAACTACTGCCAGGCAGCAGATGTACTCTTTCAGCAGCAGGTATACTACACAAAATGCACTTTCTATATTATGAATTATGCATAAGATATGATTAGTTAAATTGTCCGTCTCTCTTGTAAAACCAGTAGTGTTTCCAAACTTTCTATTTATAGTTAGCTGGTGTGTGTGTTTGTTCTGCCTCCACCATCCTCAACGCATGCAGGAGTGTGTTGTGACACACTCCTCACCTATACTGCTCAGAAGCAGCCTGCATCTGCTCTGTGACGTAAGGTAACATAGGAGGAATAGTCCAAAATATTAAATTATTGCATTGTGGGTCATATTTCTAAATAAAGGCTTAGAACATCTAATAATTAAATGGATGTGATTTTAGTCGTAAAGGTTATTTTCTATTAATAATTAGTTTGGTTATTATTTTCCTCTATGAATCATGTCAACTATAAGTGTCAAAAGTAGTGGAAAACATGTCCATCACAATTTTCAAAATCCAAATATTGTCAGTTTATTATCTCATGAGAAAAGAAGGAATCCCACACAATTGGCAAGCTGCAACTATGAAGCAAAACATATTGATTTATCAAAATAGTTGACAATTATGTATTATTACTAATAGATGAATTATTCCAGCAGTTGTTGAAACAAGAGCTAGACCACTAAATGAGCCAGCTGTTACACTGGCAGATATCACTTTATAGCAGATACATTTGTATCAGTGTAGATTTATCAGTATATGTCAATTGGAAGCAGTGTCACTGTTACATAGTTTATCCACCAGAGAGCACTGACAGCTTGATTTTTCTTCTTTTTTTTACAGTTCAAATGTCCTGCTCAATATGTAGCTTGGTCACAATTGTAAAAGAAATCTGAGTGATCTCTATCAAGATTGTTTCTTTGTTTTGAAAAACATTAAGAAAACACTTTATGCCCAAACATCTATCAGTGATTGTACTTCAGAAATCATGCATTGGTCTGGCTATAGTTGAGATGCTACAGGCCTGAACAATCACATGCAACACAGCAGGAAAGACATGGCTTGTTTATTTAATTCAGCCTCCAGTACACCATACCACCAGACTAGGAGTCACTCTAACAACATGCTGCTGTTGACATTACTACCAGCAAAAGTCAAAGTCACAACTATTCATAGTTAGTTTTGGTCTTTTCACTGTTTTTTTTATCAGAAAAATATACAGCAGTCCTTTTTTATATAGGTTTCTATGGGTTTTTATGCCTTATCAGCACCAGTTCATAGCTTGTGTTCATAATAACAGTATTTAAAGATGCAGTGAAAAGCTAGTCATCACAGAGGAGTGAGCTGTGATATTGTTAAAGGATCAATATGTGATATATTTACTGTACTAACTTACAAAATGACCATGATTTGTTATCAGTATATTCTTCTTTGAACTTTCCTTTTAAAGTGCAGAATGTCTGTTGAGAAAATGACAAAAGCTTAAAACCTCCATACAGCTGACATGAAAAATAATGATAGTGTTGAGAACACTGTAGATCAACAACAAATAAAATAGAATATTAGAGTATTACAGAGTAAGTGATTACAATAAAATGAATTAAAAACAATACAGTAAAATCCTTTTTAAAATCTGGTTAAACAAAAAAAACTAATGTGTACACAGAAAACATAAATATGGGTAAAAATAATATATTACAAGGATGCCATCGTAAAAAAGTAGGTTTAAATGTTGACGCTGAAGTAGACAGTCTAATGTCCACAGGAAGTGCATACTTAGGAGTTTGGGGGCTCTGATGGCTCATGCCCCGACCCCAGGTCACAAAGTTTGATCTGGGAACAATAAGTATCACTTTATTAGAATATCACATATCTCATAGAAAGGGGTGTAAATGTGGGTTCAGTCTCTGAAATAGGTCATTTAAAAGGGAAGAAAAGTCCATTGTAATGTAACTGTAGTTGTAGCTGTCACTGCCTCACACAGCCTTTTTCTCCACCTCCACAGTGTTTACAGTACAAGACAGACCAGGCCCAGGACGTGAAGAAGATCGAGAAGCTCCACGGAAAACTGATGAGACTCATGGTGTCCAAGGAGACGCACAGCGGTTCCATGGAGACAGACTAAAAAATGTTCTAGAAGCGCTGACCTTCTAGAACACCTGGACTGAGTTCAGTGCAGACAGCAGCGGTTGTTTTGAGAGCACAGAACCACTGCAGTGTGAATCTGAGAGATGGGTTGATGGGGAGGAACTGGAGGGATGGATCAGGCTGCCTACACTGAGTTAATACTGTCAGAGATGTGATATAGATACTGTATATATTTTATTCTCTCAGGATTTTCTTTTTAAGATACTTTCCACATCATTAAACAATCTCAGCACCCTGTTTTTCAGTGTCAGGCATTTCATTCCCATCCCTGATTGTATTAATAGGAAGTAAGGTCAGTGTAGGCAGCTGAGAGATTTAAAGGAAATGTAAAGACAGGGGAAAATGGGAGAGTTTGGGGCGGGGGCGGGATGGAATAAAATGTACAAGGAGTACGAATCCTCTGCTGCTGTGGAACCAGTTTCGGCACCTTCATTTTCTTAGAGGAGTTTGCATTTATTCAGTTTTAAAGGGGGACGAAAAAGGACGATAATGACGTTGCATGTCTTGTCCGTTTACGTCTATGTAGCCGTGCTGGATTCGATTTCAGCACAGTGATCGGTTTTGTTTTATTTTTGGACATGGTCATTGTGCCACATGAATGAAGCAGGACCTTCTGATTTCTAAACGACGGTGTGGAGAAACCCGCAATTTCTACGTAGACAACCCCCTCTCACACACACACACCTCCATATGCCATTTCGTCTACTGAAAATAAATGCGTTACATGTTCAATAAATGTTTATTTACCCCAATATCTCCTGTATTTATCAGTGTGTTAATAATCAGAAATGTGCATGATTAAGGATGTTGTATGACAGATGAAGTTTGAAATGGAACAATGAGAAAGAGGCTTTAACAGAGGAATATTCTTCTGGCATTTTGGTTACATTTAAAAGTAACGATTTCAGAATCAAATTTTCTTTCATTTTTACACGTTTTACCAATGTTTCTATCTTTAGATAAAACGTTCCTTTTTAATCTGTAGTTTGACCTTTTCCGCACTATACTACATTTCCCATGATGCACTTCTGATATACCAACACTCACAAACAAATGCTTTCATGCTCTCGTTTTCCTTTCTCTTGCACGTCGAATAATGTAAATTGACATGTTTTACTATCTGAATACTACTTTTCCATGCATGTAAATGATACAATTGTAGCCTAATTAATTTTAAGGAACTAGGATAAATAGACTTAAGTTTAGGAACTGAACGGGACCAGTGAAGCGGAGACCAGGACGTGCATGCATCAGTAGCGTTACAGCAGGTAAATGTGTGTCCTATGGAAATTAAGATGACGTTTCCTATAATGTTAAATGAGTTGTGCCAAGCTAACTATCCCGCTTGTAGACTTATAACTGAGATAGTGTCGCAGGGTTGCTTGTTTTGACCAAGTAAGAGTTACTAGACGCGGTGTTGTGTTGATATAAACATAGTTAATTAGCACTAATTAACTAAGCTTGACGCGCACTAATATTGTGTTTAGGGGAAAATATGAAGACGTGTGAATGTAATAGTTATTGTAGCTTCTCTTTATCTAGCTGGGAATTATACGGTACGTTAGCTAGCGATATATGAAAGTGACTGATTTTAATAACGTTTCCCTCGCTGGGTTCATATATTGATATCAGTGTATTGTATTTGCTAATTATTACATTGTAAAGTTGATCAAATAGTTGTGCTTGTTTAGCTGAGAAACAGCTCTGCTCTGTTACACACATAGACTGTTCCAGAAATCACGCCTGTCTGTGTTTAGAGTTCAGTTGACAGGTCGTTGAACTCTCCCACACTGCTCTGTTTCTCTGTGTCAGGCCTCTCACCACGAAGTCATTAGCATGCAAAGTCAGTCAGAACTTGTGTTGTAATGATTGCTTATGGGAGCTAGTTATAGAATTACATATAAACACAGTGCTAACGTAGTAGTGTGTGTGTTCCTCTGAGCTCTTTTATAGGCTACTTTTGCGGACAGAGTTTAGACTTAGGATCAGAAATGATCATACATTTTGGGGCAGAGATTAAGGTTAGGGTAAGTCTCATAGAAATGAATGTAAGTCTATGCTATGTCCCCAGAACTGGACATGGTCTGATGTGTGTGTGTGTGTGTGTGTGTGTGTGTGTGTGTGTGTTTCCATGCTGGCAGCCCTCCTGAATGAGAAAAGCTTTGTCATGCAGCTGTGAGCCCCTCTCTCTGCCTATAATCCTATCAGCTGGTCACAACCACAACAACAGTGACACTTTTGTTTTTACATGTCCCACTTTTTTCCCCCTTTTTCAACACTAAATTGGTGAAATAGTTGAGGCTCAGACTCAAATTGCATCACTTGCAGTCACAGAGGAAAGTATTGTGTTATGTCAGACTGCTGCTGTGCCCAGTGCACACATTTTAGTTTATTTATAGTTTAGTAAATCTGGTAAAGTTCAGAACATTGCATGGTCAGTTTAATCATTTAATTGCTTCAAATTAAAAAAAAGAAAAATCTCAGTTGCATCCTTCTCTGTTGGCTATGTCTAGTGGTTACTCTTCATATTTAATAACTTATATGTGCTTTAGTTTTTTAGTGACTTCATATTTGCCATTTAATCCATGTATTTAGTGATAGTGAGATGATTTCACAGCTAGCTACATTTCTGAGTTCTGAATTTCATTATTTTTTATATGAATCAGCTGAAATAAAAATGCAAGAGAAAACATGTTTACTCATTAATAAAAGCAATAACACATTTATGAATGTATTAAAGAATTGATAATTCCTTTTTTGACAAACAATTTTTTTTTAATTTAATTAATTTCTTCCTCTTTCTCCATCTATCCCACTCCTCATTCCCTTGTCCAGTGTTACTACATCCATCCCTCCCTCAATCCCAGTTTCGTAGCAGACACTTGGCACCATGTTCACAGAGTTGCTGCTTTGTCTGGTGGTTGGAGGACTGATCTATTTCCTGGTTCAAAGGAACAGGAGCCAGGTTCTGACGACAGAGGATGGCTGGTGGGGGGCCGGAGCCCCCCCTGATGGTGGAGAGGACGACAGCATCCGCCTCTTTAAAGTCACCACAAGCAAAGAGGAGCTGGAGGTTAGATTTTCTCAGTTTGTCACTCAGGTTAGTCACTCTGTAGTATTTAATAATGAGTTTGCAGGGCAGGTGACATGATTCTGTTTTAATGTAAGTATGTAAGTATGTAAGTATTTATTGATTTGTAGAAGAACATCACATAGATTACAGTATTATAGAAGACAAATGGTCAGAGCCTCCATCATGTTTTCTCTCCTCTTCTATCAGGACCTCTGCAGGAGGATAGACCTCACTCGTCCTGTAGCCTCACTAGAGGACAGTCAGTTTCAGTATGGCTTCAACTCCCACTACCTGCAGAAGGTGGTCTCTTATTGGAGGAATGACTTCGACTGGAGGAGACAAGTAGACAAACTCAACCAGTACCCCCACTTCAAAACCAACATCGAAGGTTAGTTTCCACTGCTGACACATCCTCATTTATCATCAACCAATACTAAGTCAGTACTTCATCTCTAACTTTATCTTACTTATGAACTCCCGCCCAGGCATTGACGTTCACTACGTGCACGTGAAGCCCAAGAGGGTGCCAGAGGGGACCAGTGCTGTTCCTCTGATAATGGTTCACGGCTGGCCCGGCTCCTTCTACGAGTTCTATGGGATGATCCCTCTTCTGACGGAACCGTCAAACCCAAATGACATCGTGTTTGAGGTGGTGTGCCCCTCCATACCTGGGTACGGCTTCTCGGAAGCGCCGCATAAGAAAGGTGTGTCCGAGTTCTTGCACTGGACATTATGTATGAAAATTCCCAGCATCACCGGAGCGTTTTATGGTTGTGATGTTTTGGTATTCAGAGATTTCCAACAAAGAGGAAGGTGTTATTTCAGTGCAAATGTTTTTCTTTTTGTTTGAATAAAGAGAGCAAGTTTTTATAGGTCTTTACCATAAGTTAAGTGCCATGAGTCCATTCATATAAAAATGTATATAACAGAGTAAAAAGATCAACTAAAATGTACTGTATGTAGGACAAGCACACATATTTCAGGGCTGTTTTAGTCTCAGTTAGGTGTCCCTAATAAACGGAGTGTGTTTTTCCTGTGTGTGTGTGTGTGTGTGTGTGTGTGTGTGTGTGTGTGTGTGTGTGTGTGAGCAGGTTTTGATTCAGTGTGTGCAGCAAGAATCTTCCACAAGCTGATGAAGCGTCTGGGCTTCCAGCAGTTCTACGCTCATGGAGGAGACTGGGGCTGGCTGGTCACCACTAACATGGCTCAGCTGGAACCCAAGTGAGACACAAAACAACTTCCCCAACACCTGAAACTATCTTTGTGCTTACAATCAAAGATTATTCAGTATGTGTGTTGAATCATTTTACTTTGTAAGAGTTTTATCTATTGCTACATGTTTTTTCTTACTCAGGACAATCAAAGGATTGCATGTGAACTTTGCCCCGCCTTCCAAGCCGGGGCTGCCCATGGCTTTGTCCATCATGCTTGGCCGACGCTTCCCCAAGATGTTCAACTTCACAGATGTAGACATTCAGCGTCTCTTCCCCTGCATGGACAAACTGGTGGTGGAATCCATCAAAGAGTCTGGCTACATGCACATCCAGGCCACTAAGCCTGACACTGTCGGTAAGAACTGAGAGCAAGCACATTTGACTTTTTAGTTTTATATCTTAGGTAGAGCCTTTTAGCTGCTACCTAGCAACTCATTTAACCATTTATCAGGTTTTAACCATCACCCTACCAACATATTTAACAAAGACCCCAAGAATAAACTACTGTCAGAAACAACCGTAGCAAAATTCTATTTCTTTTCAAAATATTATTCATTATGTAATCATTTGGAGAAAAAATCTAACCAATCATTTGGTTTTTGGTGATTTGAGTGATTCTTCAATCACAGCAAATGCAGTTTTTATTCACTGACCAATCAAATATTGTTTCTAAGAATTCGTATCAATGATTTGATGCTCTGTTGCTCAGGTCGAGGACTGAATGATTCTCCTGTGGGTCTGGCTGCCTACATTCTGGAGAAGTTCTCCACATGGACAAGCAAGGACTTCAGGGACCTGGAGGATGGAGGACTCACCAGGTCAGTGCTGCAGTGTGCCACCACCCATTTCATGATTTTGTAGTATGTAGTTTTAGCAGTGGCTCTGAGATGCAGAGTTTATCGAAGTATGGCCGTTCCTAAAGTTGCCATTCCTGGTGTATTTAATCACTGAGGTCATGATGTGCTCAGCTTGTATGCGCGATACGTTACAGGAAGTTCTCTCTGGACGACCTGCTGACTAACGTGATGATCTACTGGACATCCGGCTGCATCACTTCCTCAATGAGGTTCTATAAGGAAAACTTTGCCAAAGGCCTGGACCAACCCCACTCTAAGTGAGTTACAAACAGTCTCAGTCCAATGAAATACCTGTAGACAACTCTTCATCTCTGCCCTACCTAACACATCATCATCATCATCTCTTCCCAGGATACCGGTGCAAGTCCCCACTGGGTTTGCCTGCTTCCCAGACGAGCTGATGCACACACCCAGGCTGTGGGTCAAGCAGAAATACCATCAACTCTTGACCTACACACCCATGGGAAGCGGAGGGCATTTCGCCGCCATGGAAGAGCCCCAGCTGATGGCTGAAGACATCCATCTGTTCACTAAGATAGTGGAGAAGAAGAAGAAGAAGTAGAGAGAGGATTGATAAACACCTGAATGGCAATGAGAATGAATAAAACTGCAACTTTGTGGTGAGCAGTGATTGTAGATAGTTGAGTAAACACTTTTTCAATGAGGTGAGGTTGATTATAGACTGTAGCATAGCTCTAATAAGACTTCTTCATGATTGACTCAGTCTTGTTGACTCGCAGTGTTGGTACTAGAAGATGTAGCTTTTAGGAAACATTTGTAACATTGACTGATGAAAAGAAGCAAAACAGAAGAGAGTCAGAAAGAAGCATCCTTTTGTTCTTCCTCCTGCTGCTGTTCATAGTCTCTTTCTTCTTCAAAACCTCCCCTCAGTCTTGCAGTTTTGGGCAAGGTCGAGCAAGCAGCTGCAGATGGGAGGTCAGTGTGTAACTGCTGTGTATTGACAGCACTGAGAAGGTACCAAGCATTCCTCTGACTGATAACACTAAACCCTCAAATTATATTTACATTTCTTTTTTCTGTCACACCCTTTCACACTCATGTAGTTTCAAAGCTTCGATGAAGTCAGATTAAGTATTTTTAAACAAGCCACAACTTTACATTTTGTCTTTTTTTTTGGTTATGTACTGCTTTGAAGCATTAACTTCTTAATTATTCTTATAGTTAATACCTTAAAAACATTTGGTATTTAGTAGTTTTGATGTATAATACTTAGAAAATCAGCATCAGAGGTGTATTTCTCTGAAATGAGTCTTCCTCTATAACCTAATTCGAATTTCATTCCTTATTATTTTCAACAATTAAATTACATTTGAGTTTTTAATGCTCATATTTTAGCCTATTATTAATATGTAATATGCATATACACACTGTATGCACAGGCTTACGCATCAGCAGTGCCACTATCAGCATGTGGTCGTTATACATTCTGTCCACTAGAGGGCTTTTCAACGTTATCTCTATACAGGTGTTAGCTTCCTTTGCTAATTAAGCTTAGACACAAAATGAATAACACTAACTAAAATATAAATATTAAATAAGCTTTGGATCATAATTAACTACACACTTAACTGAAATATAAAAAATCCAGGTCAGTATGTGTTACGTGATGTATTATTTGTGTGGGAATGCACTGCAAGCTCAAATGTTGCCTTGTTGTTTCATTTTTCCGTTTGTGAACCAAAATCCAAAAAACTTTTCACACATTGGTTTTACACACTGCATGACTGACAGGGTCTCACACTACAAGATCTTTCATCAGGAGGAATCCCTGATGAATGTGTTGGACTCCTAACTATGTTTTGTCATGAAAACACATTAGCAGCACAGGAAATGATGCAATACCATGTGTGAATAGGTTGTTTTTTGTTGTTTGTGCACTGGAATAAAGACAATTAAAAATCCTCCCCTGCATAGTATTGCATCATTTCCTGTGTCACCTCTCACTTGTGTTTTTGGATTCTTATAGTTTGGTGCCATTACAAGATGAGCAGAATGACATGTTGTAGTTCAGATCATGGACACAATGTTTCTTTTTTTTTGACCAAATAAAATTCATATGGAGAAGTGCACACAAACACTGTGAGTCTCTTATTCAAAACAAAGCAACCCAGATCTTATTTAAGTTGATGACTACATCAGTATGGTGGTACCTCTGACTGGTGATCTTGATATCTTGGGTACAAGACCAGTGTGATGCTGTGTGTGTGTGTGTGTGTGTGTGTGTGTGTGTTGGGGGGGGGGGGGGGTCACTTTTTCAGGCTTGATAAATTACATTATTACAATAAATTGACAATGAAATAATTGATTAAATCTGACTTAGGGACTTTATATAATGAAACTTAAAGACAATGCAACATCTCACCTGAGGGGTTAGGATGACATTGGCATGTTATACAGCATGTTAGTTTCAGGCATCAGTTGTCATAGTAACAGACACCAAACTTGATGTGGAAAAGGAACAAAATCCTGCCCAACACTATTTCCCTAAATTTAGTTTTTACAGATCTGACTAATTAGCTTCTTTTTTGTCTATTCTGTCCTGGAGCTGCTCTGCATGTGCCCACTATATTGCACACATAGTGGGCATAGTGTTGTGTTCTCAAGATAAATCAAGATTAAAATAAATATTTGTTTCCATGGGGAAATTTGTTTTGCAGCAAAGAGTAATGCATAAAACCAGTAGCACACATGTGAAGCCACCAATAAAAAAGGGAGGATGGAGGAGGGGGTGGGGGGGCATAAACCAGCAGCATAAAAAACAGGATCACTCACAAAATGATGGTGACCTCAGATCAACAGGATATTTTCTCCTTTCAGCCAATCCCAGTGAAGCTTTACATGAGATGCTCCCGGTGCTGTGAACCAAAATGTACTTCTGCCTCTCTTTCTTTGGTAATGTTCAGTGTCGCACTGCCCCCGACCCTCCAATCCCACCCCTGTCCAGCTGTTACTACAGCTTTGAGTTTCCCAAGCCCCCCCAGTGTCCTGGCTCAGGACCACCACCACCCCCACCCCTCCCCAAGTGCTGCACTCCCCCAGGCCTGACTGCCTGCCTGCTCTTCTTGGCAGCTGAACAGCCATGGGAGGATCAGGACAACTGGGCGGCTGAGATAAGGACCACATGAAGTTCTTCACATTACCTCACCCGATAAGGAAGCAAGCAGAGAGAGAGAGAGAGAGAGAGAGAGAGAAAGCAGGAGAGAGAGGGGCGTCAGACTTTGAGAATTTCTCTGAATGGATGGTGATGCTTAGAGAAGCAGCTGGTGACTGTGGAGTTTTCACCTTAGTTTGGGGGTTTGGATGAAAGTGGGGGTCCCACAGTGGCCTGGTGAACTCTGAAAAGCTGTTGGATGAAGTAACCGTTGGGAAACTTCTCTGTTTATGCTTTCTTGAGATCACATGAGTGATTTCAGCATTTTTTGAAACATTTTTTAAAATGGACTTCAAAGATGCTTTACCAGATGTAAAGATGACCTCTGACTGTTTTCTGTAGCCTCTTTATCTTCACAACAATCTCCAACTCTGGAAAAGGAAACTTCCACCCTGCCAATGAAAGTAGCCTGAGAGCGATCCAAGTTCTCCAGGCTTCAGGACAGTCTGCAGCCGTCGTCGGGTGGTGGTGGTGGGTGGGTGGGCGGAGGGGGGGGGGGGCTGTTATCTCTTTTTTGCGAGAATCCATGGAAGTGAATCCTCTGGAAGGTCTCATGTCAGTCACTGTGAACCACCAGCTTGCGTCCTGCTCGGCAGCAGAGCAGCAGAGCCAGCGTGGCCCAGCATCCCTGCACGGACACGGACAGAGCACACGCAGCAGCAGGGAGGAGAGGAAATGGGTGAGTCCAATGTGTGCAAACTGAAACTTAAAGACAGATGTGGCCATGCAGCGGTTAATAATTTGAAGCATCCAGGGAGGTACTGAACAAAATTCATTACAAGCTGAATATACCAGAATATAACAGGGAGCAAAATAACATGGAAACCACTGTCCTAAATTTAGTTTATTCACTTTCAGTTATATTTATTCACTATTACACTATGAAAAAAAATGAGGCAATTATCAGTGTGATGGGAAGTTGAAGTTCTGGAAACTTCCAGCCAGATTTTAAAGAGACACTGTTAGTGAAGTGAAATGCAAACTGTTATTTATCAGTTTATTCTCTGTTAATGTCACAGAGCTTAAATTATACATGAGCTTTAATATATTCAGTTAAAGTTGTTAAAAAGCTTCTATTCATGCTATAAAAGTTAGCAGATGTCCTTTGTTTATGGGGGACTTTGGTAAAGTACAACAGGTAGAACAGACTCAATTGAGAGTAATAGTAATAATAAAATAAGGGAAAACAGTAACTGATGATTTTAAATAGAAATATTGATTATTATATTACACAATTCATATATGCTGTACTGTAAAAAGGTCCTTTTAAAAGGTCAACAGTCCTTTACGCTCGTGTTTGTGCAGAGATGTCAAGCTCCAAAGCTGTGTCATTTGCTGCAGGTGCAGTCTGTGTGTGGGTCCAGGTCCAACTCTGGCTCCGGTTGTGGTTCTGCGGCTCAGACCAGGACACTGAGGAACCAGTACTCACCAGAGAACGCAGCACGAGAGCGGAGCCGAGTACGCAACCTGCGACAGGCTTTCCACAGCCTGCAGGTTGAGCACACACACCACACACACACATATATGTACAGAAAATACATATACTGTATATACTAACTATTTCCACTAGACTAACCTCAGAAGGAATGTGTATTAAATATGGTTAAATGGAATTAGATGTGAGTGTGTGCTTTGCTCTGTCCTCAGGCTGCTCTGCCATCAGTCCCACCTGACACCAAACTGTCCAAGCTGGATGTTCTGGTTCTGGCTACTAACTACATAGCCCACCTGACAGAGACTCTGGACCAGGGAGGGCTGCTGGCTGAGCACACCTTGCCCTCCCGGCCGGGTGGATACCTGCACCCTGTTAAGGTAAGGAGGGGAACCATACTAAGTGACTGTGACTCATACATAGAACAAGAACTGAGGGATAATACTCCATCCTTATGAATGAATCAGGTGCTGCTTCTGCTGTAGGGCCCTGTCCCATTTTAGGGCCCTGTCTCACTTTAGGGCCCTGTCTCACTTTAGGGCCTTGTCTCACTTTAGGGCCTTGTCTCACTTTAGGGCCCTGTCCCACTTAAGGGCCCTGTATCACTTTAGGGCCTTGTCTCACTTTAGGGCCCTGTCTCACTTTAGGGCCTTGTCTCATTTTAGGGCCCTGTCCCATTTTAGGGCCCTGTCTCACTTTAGGGCCCTGTCTCACTTTAGGGCCCTGTATCACTTTAGGGTCCTGTCTCACTTTAGGGCCCTGTCTCACTTTAGGGCCTTGTCTCACTTTAGGGCCTTGTCTCACTTTAGGGCCCTGTCTCACTTTAGGGCCCTGTCCCATTTTAGGGCCCTGTCTCACTTTAGGGCCCTGTCTCACTTTAGGGCCTTGTCTCACTTTAGGGCCCTGTCTCACTTTAGGGCCTTGTCTCATTTTAGGGCCCTGTCCCATTTTAGGGCCCTGTCTCACTTTAGGGCCCTGTCTCACTTTAGGGCCCTGTCTCACTTTAGGGCCCTGTATCACTTTAGGGTCCTGTCTCACTTTAGGGCCTTGTCTCACTTTAGGGCCTTGTCTCACTTTAGGGCCCTGTCTCACTTTAGGGCCCTGTCCCATTTTAGGGCCCTGTCTCACTTTAGGGCCCTGTCTCACTTTAGGGCCTTGTCTCACTTTAGGGCCCTGTATTACTTTAGGGTCCTGTCTCACTTTAGGGCCCTGTCTCACTTTAGGGCCCTGTCTCACTTTAGGGCCCTGTAACACTTTAGGGCCCTGTCCCACTTTAGGGTCCTGTCTCACTTTAGGGCCTTGTCTCATTTTAGGGCCCTGTCCCACTTTAGGGCCCTGTCCCACTTTAGGGCCCTGTATCACTTTAGGGTCCTGTCTCACTGTAGGGCCCTGTCTCACTTTAGGGCCCTGTCTCACTTTAGGACCTTGTCTCACTTTAGGGTCCTGTCCCACTTTAGGGCCTTGTCTCACTTTAGGGCCCTGTCTCACTTTAGGGCCTTGTCTCATTTTAGGGCCCTGTCCCACTTTAGGGTCCTGTCTCACTTTAGGGCCTTGTCTCATTTTAGGGCCCTGTCCCACTTTAGGGCCCTGTATCACTTTAGGGCCCTGTCCCACTTTAGGGCCCTGTATCACTTTAGGGCCCTGCCTCACTTTAGGGCCCTGTCTCACTTTAGGACCTTGTCTCACTTTAGGGTCCTGTCCCACTTTAGGGCCCTGTATCACTTTAGGGTCCTGTCTCACTTCAGGGCCCTGTATCACTTTTGATAGTTAGCTAGTTATTTTCTCTATGTAGCTACATATCTGTAAATGAAAGGTCAATAAGAATTCTTAAACTAATTATATCATTATTATTATATTAGCTACAATTTATTATGTCACTATTGTGGTTTTATGTACTTACAATATTGACCAATAATTGAATGTACCAAATGAGAATATTGACACTCATTAAATGGTTAAATAATTGGTTTATACAGCTGTTAATTATAATAGTCAATAGTTATCACATTATTATATATTATTATTATATTATTACTACTATTATTACTAGATTTTGATGTAGGTAAACTTTTGAAGTCAGAGAGCATCAAAGGTTATGATGATCAGAAAAGATCATTGAATCATTTTCATTTATAACTATTAAGAGGATTGGACTTTAAAAGCCTGGATTAAATTGTTGTTCATTCCTGATCCAACAGACTTGACCAACAACACTGATCAAAAAAGGAAGTGAAATGGCTTCATTTCAGTTTTTATTGTCAGCATGTACCAAACCTGTTAAATGTGAGCTCAAATAATTAAAAGTCCTCTCCACACATTTATTTTAAAACATGTAAAAATACTCTGCTTTTAATAACAAGGTTTGTCTGATATGGTTATCCCACAAAAAAAGTTCAATCACCTTAAAAAGTCTTAAAATGACATCTACTTCTTCTTTAAATATGCAAATATTTTTCATTTCAAAGTTTGAATGTGTCCTGTTCCACTGTGATGTACATTCTCACATTTGTGTCAGTCTCATACTGTAACAAAGTTGGCTCTGGACTAGTTGTGATGTCACAAATCCTGCATGTATGTACACACTGCAAATATTCACACACATTATAATAATAATACATTTTATTTATAAAGCACAAATGTTTGAAGTCCCTTTTTAAAAGGGTCAGTAGACTGTGGCCCTCAGCTGTGCAGGAAGAGTGTTCAACAGACGAACAGAAGGCTCCATCACTCATGGTGCTGAGTCTAGTCTTGGGGAGGAGGAGGCCATTTGAACTTGTAGAGCAGTGGGGTTGATTGTTAGTGGGCTTCACCATAAAAAAGATGACTCACCAGTGCATCTATGGTCAACTAACAAAACAGCACAACACATGTTTGAGTGGTGGGGGGCTTTAATATTTGATTAAAATCCTATATGATTGATGGCTCTCTCTCTGAGCTCACACTGATGTTGTTGAGCTGTGGAGGAGGAGCCAACTGAATGTTTTGTTTACAAACAGCAACTGAAAAATCCTGCATAGTGTGCCTTTAATGAAATGACTGACAACATTGAAACTCAAAGTAGCAGTCCTGAGGCCTGTATTACGAAGCTGGATTAACCTATCCAGGATCTCTCTCCGTTACCTGGATTGACTTAACCAGATATTCGCAGTCTAGGATAAGCTTTACTACGAAGCTGGTTATCAACTCGGTAAATCAACCCAGGGTTTTCCAATCTGGATCTCTGCGCGTTCACATAAAGGGGAGGTGTTTGCAGCGTCTGACCAATCACAAACATGGAGAAACCCTGCAGAGCAGCCTACTTTACCCTTTACCATGGAGGAGCAGACAATTATTCTTCATAAATATGAAGAATTCAATCACATCATCCAGGCCAAAAGCAACACTGTTGATGCAGCAAAAGCCAGGAAGGAATGCTGGCAGAAAATTGCCGACTCTGTTAATGTGTAAATTCATGAGATCATACAATATTAATTTATCAGACAATATAAACGGACAGCACTCTGATCACACAATGTCACTTTATTACGGCACAGACGTTTGGGGCAGATCGCTTCCTCAGTGCCCTTCCTTTCATAAGAGACATTAAGTTAGTTTAATATTCAACATTCAAAATACAAACCTATTATGCTTCAACCATTTGAGTGAATGATTTCAAACCAACTGTATAACATACAGAATAATATCCCTCATGTGCCTCAAGGCTTATTTTACAAATATATATTTTCGTCAATTTTTTACAATTACAATAAATAAATACAGTTATTATGCTCCCTGACACTTTGATCTCAGGATGTCAAACCTACAGAATAATATCCCCCACGTGCCTCAATGATTATTTTTTAAATATATATTTTGGCCAATTAAAAAATTGCATCTATCCCTAAAAGCTCATTCTCTCCTAAGCGCTCCTCTCATGATCCGCACCAATGTTGACAGGATCTTTTAAGAATGGGCAGGTCATTTTCTAAGAGAACTGATTGGTCAGGAGGTGGTGCTTTTGTACTCATTGATCTCTTATCCAGAACATAACCTGCTCCGGAGCAGGTTAGCCGTTCAGCATAAGTTACCATGGTGATTTACCCCGGTAAGAAGTGAACCAGCTTCGTAGTACGGAAAACCCAGGGTTAACCCTGAAGTTATCTCGATAAGAGAAAATCCAGCTTCGTAGTACAGGCCTCGGATCCCAGAGTTAATCTTAGTGTGTACTGTGTCTCTCCTCAGAAATGGCCCATGCGTTCCCTGCTCTACTGTGGCAGTGTGGGGGAGCTGCTATCAGGAGTCCCAACCAATCAGGGGCCTCCACCTGGACGGGACGGGATCCACTCTCTGACTCCTGCCTTAGAAGCAGACACAGAGTGATAGTGGCACATAGGACGTACCTTTCACACTGTTTCTTATCTCTTATCTTAGCTTTTATTGACAGTAAAAGGACAAGTCAAAGCAAAGAGAAATTGCAGCTTTGAAAGTATGTTACACACTTACTTCAGATTTTTTTAAATCACTTTTGCCTTCCAAAAGCAATAGGACAGCAGACATTTTAATACTTTGCATGGAGATCTAATACATTCATGCAGTTTTTGGTTTGCCAGGGCTTAAATGAACCTTTTTAGCCTCAGCTTTTGCAAAAGTTTGTAAATATCACCAGTCAGTTTATTTCAATATTTCAAGATATTTCATTTCACTCTTTAATGCTGATACGGCTTGTTGTAACCTAGACATTAAAAAGACAGATGGTTTCCTGATAGTAAAAACCCAGTAGCTGTTTTGTTGTCTTGGATAATATAAGACACATACATATCCAGGTTGACACACACACACACACAGAAATGATGTGAGCGTTGGACAGTCAGGACATCAGGAACAGACCTAACATGAGGAAATGGAAAGGCTGCTGCTTCACTTGACTAATTACACCATAAATCACCAAATGCAGGAACAGTGTGTAACCATTTATCTTGATTGACAGGTTGTACAGTGTTTTGGTTTTATTGTTGTCGGATGTTACTTTCACTGTCTGGAAGATTTCTGTCACCTGTGTCCCATTTTTTAAACTTTTTTTAAAGCATATTTGTATGGGGTCTCATTTTTGAAAATGTCGATGTGTGTGTGTGTGTGTGTGTGTGTGTGTGTGTGTGTGTGTGGGAGTAAACAGACAGACAGATGAGCAGTAAGGGAGGGATTGTTGTGGGAACACAGCAGCTGTCTCACTTTGTATTTGTGCAGTAATGACCACTTAGTTCTCATTACAGCTCTACCACAGAATGTAACCTTATACTTTGAGTAAAACTTTCTACAATAACAGCTCGTGTCTGTGTGTGTGTGTTGCTTCTTACTTAGATTTACTTCAAACAAACACATTCTAGAGGCTAAAAAACAATCTCACGCTTGTGATTAAATCTCAGGGGATGAAACTGAACTCCTCAACTTTTGTTCATCAAAGAGTTATTTTGTTGTAAAATTGAAATCTTGAAATATTTGTGAGCTTAATATAGCCTTCTCACCATCCATTAATATAAAACATTACATATTTATTCAGTAAGCATTTAACAGTCTGCTTTAAATGCATATCCCTCCATAATATATATGAAATGATACTGTGCTTGTGATCATCAACACTACACTAGAAATAAGGCCTTGTATATATTGTAATCTTTCAGATATATTTTAGACAGGAGTTTTGAATGAATTCATAATAATTATTAATCCCACATTAAATTCAGGTGTCCAAACTGTTAAACTGTTTCCTGCCACTTTACCTTCTTCATAAGTCAACTTTAAAGGTATCACCTCACTTTAAGTCCTCCTAGCATTAATAAACAGTATATTAACACTTAATAAATGCTTTATAACTCACTATGTATTCCATATATAAGCATATATAAGTGATTATAAGTGATATGTATTTATCAACAACTATAACTCTTCATGTGGGCATCCCATCAGTTCTTTTGTATTAACTCTTGTATAAACAGGTAATAAATAATAATATACTAAAAGCTGCAATAATATAGAATACATCTTTATCGGAAAAGTTATGATTATTAACAGTTACTGTAAATTATTAAACATTTCAAATGCTCTCACAACTACATTATAGAGTTATTAACCATGAATTCAATGTTTATATACTGCTTATCAATAAATAGGCAAAAATATTCCTGCTGTTCATTAAAGTAATCTTTTGTGTTTATTATAATGTAGTGTTGCATCAGTTTTATCAATGGCACATTTTGAAACTAAGGCATCACATGACTATGGTGAGATTAACATTATATACATTTTTTTGACCAGCTCTAGAAGAGTTGTTGATGTCAAAGCTTTTCACACTGTTAAACAATTAAGAACTAAATATGAATGTAGACTGAAGCGTTCACATTTTTCAAAACTCTACCCTTTCTTCCAGCTGTATGAAAGCATGCAGCACTCATGGAACAATGTGAATACTACCTGAACCTCACAAAACCTCCAGACACATCACTTAATTTTCATTTCATTTCTATAAGTAGGTAAAGACAGAAAATCTAAAGTGCACCTTTCAAATGAATCCAATTCAAATAGTTGAAAGAGCTGAATTGAAGCATCTTAAAGGGCATTTGACCCTCACTGAGCTCCGTCCTTTATGAAATATAATGCATCAAGCTGCAATTTGAGAAGAAATCCCCTTGACCGTCTGCCAGAATATTAGCACAGTTTGACTGAAAAACACCTCCAGATACAAGAAAGATGAATAAGTCTCTCTCTCTCAGTGTGTGTAGTTTCTGTATCTTCGCTTGTAAATCACTTTGATTTGGATTTTGTTGCTATGTGATTACAGTGTAATTGCGAAAATGAGAGCTCAGTGCCTAATAAGTCATGTTGATATGTTAGCAGGCTGGATAAGAGAAGACTGTAGACCTTCTCTCTCACCACGGATGAGATCCCAGACTTACCGAAAATCATCTCCCCCCTCGAACAAGATGGGCTCAGCTCCACGAGCAACAGCCCAGCGTTCAAGGCTAGCTCTATAAATCTGTCCAGAGTAATAGGGGGGGTGGGAGGGTGGGGGTGCAGCCCCCATTTCCCATGTGTGGTGATGACTAATTTGGGGCTGCTGGATTCTTGACTATGAAGGCAGAGGTTACAGCAGGACATGAGAAGCCAGACACTTTGGTAGAGCTATGGCAAGCCAGACTGAGGCTGAAGAAAGAAAAGAAAGAAAGAAAGGAGAGAGACACACAGGAAAGTTGCTGTATATCTTCCATTAAGGATGAATCAAGATTTGGGAAGATTTATTTGGATAATTCATTTGGAAAACTCCATCAGTCACTAAACCCTTTTCTTTACTTCTATTTTATTAACATTTATATGTAATTCATTTTACTGACTTCTGTATTTTACAGCTGCATTCATACTTTTGTTGCCACATGATGGAAGTAAAACAAGCCACAAGCAACAATATTATTTAATGAACTGTTGTATAATGTATTAACATATCCAGCAGACATGAAGCAGTTATATCTTTTATTATGAGTCCAAGTCCAAAATTCAATTCAAATATGTGGCTCTTTAGCTGCTAGTCGCTGACTAGCCTGTTTGTTGTTTAGAGCTGGGCAGCTGATGTACAGTGAGTTTAACAAAGAGTTTTCAAAAGAAATGTATGAGATGTGTGAGACTGAATCATAACAGTAAAATGATGGGTTGGAAAATGAAAACACGAGCTAACAGAAGCTAAACGCTAACCATAGATCTGAAGGAAACTGTAGAGCTGGAGGATGATGTGTTCCTCACCATCATCATCAGCATCAGCATCATCAGCATCATCAGCATCATCATCAACATCTTTCACTTTACTCACAGGTATGTGATCCAATGTTAATTATGAAAAGGATTTGTGCACCTTGAAATTAATATCATCATTGTTTTTCCAATAAAAGCACAGATGAACAAGAACACTGTATTCATTTTAATCCAACATGACTTCATTTTTAATAAAGTAATCTAATAAATTAAAGGTAATATTAATAGAATATAGTTCCAGATGTGGTCCATCAGAAACATCCACTTCTGTTTGTGCTTCATTGTTCAAAATAGTATAAAATCACCTCATTCTAATATACAGTGCACACTATACCTGAGCCACAGGTGCATTCACAGGCCTGTGTGTGTGTGTGTGTGTGTGTGTGTGTGTGTGTGTGTGTGTTGTCTCCCATGAGTCCCATGTAAAGACAGCTATTTATGTCACTGGAACGGCTTCAAGAGAGTGTGTATCCAAACTGTCTGCCCCCCTCATCCCCTCATGTTTTGGAGATAATCAACATTTTTCCACTATCTGCAGCTCATTATGGCCGGTACACACTGATTACAGGCTGGATTTATGGAGCTCTGAGCCACACTCCCCTCGCTCTGGCAGGGCCTCTCACTGGAATTGGGCAGAAGACGAGGGGAAAGGATGACAGCTGGGAGGAGGAGGATGACTGGAGAGAAGGATGAAGAGGAAGAGGGGAGGGAGGAGAAGAGAGAGAGAGGAGAGAGAGAGAGAGAGAGAGAGAGAGAGAGAGAGAGAGAGAGAGAGAGAGAGCAAGACTGTGGGGGAAATGAATGTAGAAAGAGAATAAAGGAAAGGAAGAGACGGGAGGATGAAGGACGACAAATCATAGAACGGTGAGGAAGAGGAAGACAAATGATTCGTTTATTTATTTCAGCCATGATTCTACTGCTGAACAGTGCAAACACTATAAATAAAGCCCATCTGATACGCCTGAGACAAATGACACTTTACTGTCTGATTTCTCAGAAATTACACTACGCTTAAAAGATGAATCTTTGCTTATCATTTCAAATATGAACTCTGTTTCATCTATTTACCCTGATGGCAAAAGGTCAGTGCCTCAGGACATTTCATGAATCTGCTTTAGTTCCTTATGTAATGTCTCCCTCCATGTTTGTAACCTGGTGTTATTATCATTTTAAAGTACACTACAAAACACTTTTAACCTGCTTTGAAACTTCAATTGAATAATTAGTTCAAAGTTGCTAACCCATTAACTAGAGATAAGCTCAATAAACTAAAAGTTCAATCTAAGCACAATGTATATATATGGCACTACAGTTGCACTCTAATATCTATATATCTATATATTATTTGTAATATACATATATATGTATGCTGCTGGGATGGGAATGCTAAACAAAGTTTTGTTGTATCTTATGTGCAATGACAATAAAGTATCTATCTATTTAACTGTTCAGTCAAACTGAATATGTCACATGTCCATCTTCATAGTCAATTCAGGTCATAAAGGTTATCTGGTGCAGCTGATTTTGTTGGAACCAGACAAAGATAACCAGTCAGGTTGTTCTCCATTCATGTATTCAACTTCCAGTGTACAGTGGTAAGGACTGAATATAATACTAACCATCAATGATTACATCGTTTTCATTTTTATGAAAAGAGACAACCAAGACTTACCTTTACATGTGTTAAAGATACACAGCAAGTGTCCATCATGTATGCTTTCTTCAAATGACAAAACAGAGAGTTGTCCTCTCTTCCTCCTATATGAAACTTAATTTAATTCATTGGGTCAAAAGACTAATAGTCAGAAGAACGCATGTTTCAAAGTTCTCCAGTCGTCTGAAAATTAAATTCAATGTACTTGAAATTGTTGAATGTACGTATATTTATGTTATGTTAATGTAAAAAAAATTGTTTCCAAGATTCCACTAAATTCCTGTGATGGTTTTCAGTGTACTGAAGTAGACCAAGCAATAAGCTGTCATCAACTTTCCAGAAATGTCAGAAACCAGCTTAATGATCATGAGGCTTTATAATCTTTATTCCTGTTGTATTGATCATGCATCAGACCTGTGCATTATGATGGTTCACACACATACTGAATACACACATCTCTGATTCCATTCTGGCTGTGCTCTTTGTTTCACATCTTTTCCTGTCACTTTTCTACACTGAATAAAGGAATAAAACAGCTGTTTTTAATGTCACATTATATTATGGAGGCTTGCATCAGCTCTTGCGGTGCATTATGGATTTATTGGTATAGCATTATAAACATGACCCTTATAGAAAGTGTTTCAACACAACTAGCTTTCATCTTTTTTCTCTTGACTGTCAATATATGAGTGACAGCATGGCAGACATACAGTTAGTGTGACCCAGCTGGGCTATATGTGGGACAGAGAGACCAACATAGACTACGATAAGAGTCTCCCCAGAGAGCCACGCTGAATATGAACTGTGCAGCATTTAATCTTCTACTCCAGCATTTCAACACAATGTAATGATGATGATGATGATGATGATGATGATGATGATGATGATTAGCAACCCTGATCTGTCAAAAAGACTACAATACCCATAAACTCCACACAGGTTGTTCCACACACATTTACACACAGAGAGAGAAACATGTTGTTCATATTCTTTTTCCTCCTTTTATATTTGATCATGAATCTGCAGACTTTTGCTGTTTATGTTAGCTCCTAGCTTGTTATATAATAATAAAATAAAATGATGAAAGTTAAAATGACACTAATTAAAAGCCAGATTGTTTTCAGCTGTTTAAAAATGTTCAGAGTTCACATTTCACTTTATTGGTTTATAGGTGTTTATAGGTTATTGGTAGAATATTCCATTATTTTGGAGCATAATTTAAAAAAGCTGCACTTGCTGTTTTCTTGTGTTATAATTGTGTGTATTTAAAAACTCAGCAGTAGATGATCTGAGATCTCGTGAAGGATTGTAAAATGACAGAGAATCTGCGATGTAGGCCGGTCCCAAAAAACAGATCAAGGGAGCCAATTAAGTGCAGCTAAAACCAGAGTCACATACTCACTCCTGTTCGTTTTGGTTAAGTCTATTTGACCTTTGACCTGAGTATTTGGTATGATCTGTCCTCTGCAGCAGGGAGATATATTAAGCATAACATTGTATGCAAATAAAATAAAAAACATATGCCCAAATTATTCAATGCTCCTTAAAATAAATGGTTCTTTACAAGTGGCTAGTACGTGTTAGTTTCTTTATGCGTCACTTCCTATTCACTATACTAAACAGTATTCTAGACTAATCACACAGGCCAGCTGAGAGAAATGATTTAAGTGACTGATCAGAAGTAAAACCAAAATGACTTGTTTTAAAAAATCTTCAATGATCTTCATCACAAATAGCTTGTTCCAGTACTGTGTCTTGTTTTGTGTCTTATGTGCTTGTACGGCCAAGCAGGAGGCCAACTGCTTACTCACTGAGAAATAGTTTCAATATTCTCCACTAGGTGGTGCTAACTCTTCACCACACACAAGAAAAAGCACCTGTTGTGAAATTTATCAGCGTCACTTTTAATATCTCAATTCAAAGTACATCAAACTTAAAAATCTAATACTCATATATCCAAACAACAGTGAAACATGTCAATAGTGCAGCCAGTTTTACCTTTTCACTGAATTAAAGGTGCATGCACCAGTTTTCGGTTTCCCTTCATCAACATTCCATTGGGATTCTTCTTCTTTGTCACTGAACGCTACATCTGTATGATTCATTTCTTTATTTACCTATCTCGGGTTTTGGTCCACTTCTGGACAGATGTTTTGGATAATCCTGGATCATTACATGAAAACTGAACATCAGGATACAGAAGGTGTTCAAAACAACATTACCACAAAAATGAAGGCACAGCCAAAGCAGAGGAGTCATCTCGACTTCAGTGCTTATGGGCTTGTAGATTTTGGTTTGTTTTTGGAATGCATAACAGGAAGAATTCTTGTGAATGGGAAACATTAAGTATAATAAATATTGTGCAAAAACAATATTTATTATTGGTGGAAATTACTAAGTGCCGTGCTGTTATTTCTCTGCACTTCTGACTGTAAAAAGGCAACTAAACCATAGAATAAGAATATATATCACACTCGTAAAAGACTTCAATCAGCTTCTATTGTAGTCGACATCATTCTGAACTCATGGACACAGAATATAAACTGCTTTTACACACGCTGATGGCTTCAGTCAGAATCTTTCAATAGCGGAGGACTACTGAGTACTGACCTCGTTGTGCTTTTATTAGTTAGTGTTCATTAGAGTCACAGTGTGTGTTCATAACATGAACATGACATCTTTAGACAGCAATAATATGAATATAACATATCAGCACTTGAGTTATGTTCCCTCACACTATACTCATCTGTGTTTCATTAAGGTAACATTACAGGCACACACTTCAAGTAATTTCAGGTATGAAGTAGAAGGATCCATCACTATGTAATCACAAATAAAAACACATCCATTGTTACAGGATGCAATATTAAATTATTTAAAAAAATTAAAAAAAATCTAGGAACCATTCAAATGTTTTGAAAAGTGTGAATGTATCAGCTGGAATGTGGGATGTAGCACTGGGGGGGGGGGGGGGGATACAATATATCTGTATGAAATGATATCAAAGGTGAAGAATGTTTCTCTTCTTATTTAAGGTGCTCTGGTTGTTTCTATAAGTAAGTAGACTTTTTAAGGTGGACTGCTACATTCCCAATTCAGCCTGTCATTCACAAAAAGAAAAACACATTTCATGGTTCTTGCATATAGAATTCCACATTTCAGTTCATGAAATGTGTGCAGGCTTCATGTGAAAATTACAAAAATATTTCATATATGATCTCAAATAGACTCTCTGTTGGTAGAAAACAAAGCTAAAATATGATTTGCGTTCTATATGCTTTGGATAGATATTTCTGAGTGTCATGATGACTGTACAAAAACAAACAGCTGTTTACCAGGTTCCTTTAAATGTGAAGGAGTGGTGGTCTGTAAGCCTTCTCACATTAATGACACACTAAGCTGCTTGTTTCTCTGCTGTTCAGCTCTGTCTCCTCGATTGTCTGAGCTGTACTCAAAATACAACATGGGTAAAGTTGAGAAGTGGACATCTTAGCTATCAACATGAGATAGAACAAGATTCAGTGTCTATACACATCAGATGTAGGTAAACATCTGGATGCAGGTATTTCATGTGGAGCCTCCATAAAGACTAGAAAACTCTTTGGGAACAATAACTACTATTGTCTCAGAAATAATCATGATAAACAATATTATTGTCATTTGAAGATCATTTTTTACCACTGATATAAAATGGCCTGATGGGAACAATGTAAAATAAGACTGTTTTTTAATGGGCTCTGTAGTGTTGAACAAACCATTGTAAATTACATGAGTAAACTAAATGCAGTCCAGCCACAGACATTGAAGACTGACAACACTGCACACATGACATCTGTCTTCTATCACAGTGATGATGGATGACTTCAAAACACTACGAGGAGAAGCCATGAGGGTCAAGAATTCTGTGATTCCAAGAAACAGTGATGGCGATGATGATTAAAAAAAACAACAACAACTACAAAAAACACACACTCAAAGTACACACTATTATTACGTAAATCAATCACGTACTGGCACTGACAAACACTTGCATTACGAAAAAAAAAAGATGGGCACTTGATGTTTAAAAGTACATAAAGAAAAATGAGCAGAGATGATCTGGATCATAGTAAATGCCTAATAGAAGTAAAGCAGATCCGTCTCAAAGCTCCAACATGGCTTTTCTACTGTATGTGATTCAGGCCAAGCAGGTCAGATGGGAGCAGAGGTTAGTTCCATATTCATTTCATTTAAAGGGTAAAACACGCACAAACATACTGTATGTGTGTCTAATGATAGAACATTGCTGATGTGTGTTAATGCATATAAAGCTAATCATAGCTGAACACACTTTACAGAATTAACATTAGATCACATTCTATTTTAATAGCAGCTCACTGAATGAACATTCAGGCAGCTGGAAACCAAATGAGGCACTTTATAACTTAATGGATGTTTGTGTGGGTTAGGGTTAGGAGACATGTGACTCCACTGTGTGAAGAGATAGCTCAACATGCTC
Organism: Scomber japonicus; assembly: GCF_027409825.1. Classification (NCBI taxonomy): domain Eukaryota; kingdom Metazoa; phylum Chordata; class Actinopteri; order Scombriformes; family Scombridae; genus Scomber; species Scomber japonicus. The sequence continues at coordinate 29,065,694 of NC_070594.1, read as the reverse complement.
CACAGTTATGGTAAAAAAAAAAGAAGAATAAAATGTATACACCTTGTTATTCTTCATTGTCCTGCACAGAGACCTGACCTCAACACCTTTCGGATGAACAGGAACACAGACTGTGAGTCAAACATGACTGGGAGCAGATCCCTGCAGCCAGGTCCCAAAAATCAGGTGGAAAGCCTGAAAGCAGAAGCGTGGAGGCTTTTACTGCAGCAGATACACTCCCACTGTTTTATAATGACATGTATCGGGTGTATGTGTTATGTTCAGGGAGACTGGATAGCTTCCTCCTAATGTATTTAGACATATGGCAGTTGAGGATTGACTGTACCTGACACCATCTCTGCCCTCACCTGAACATACCTCTGTGCCTTTGTAGACTTTGAAGGATTTCTACATCTATAATAGCAGCTAGAAGGTGACTATCACTATTAATCCAAGGCCATGTAAAAACACTTACACTATTACAGGAACCGAGGCCTTCAATTAAAAAAACATTCTAATTCAATTTCAATCTCTTGGGACATAATATTTCTTTTTTTTTATATTAGATTCTCATATTCTGGGATTTTAAATCATAATGTCATCTCTACAAAAATAACACATTTTTTTACATGTTGTCTGTGTTAAGTACCTTTGGGTCCAGTCACAGTGCAGCAGCTCCTTGTGCTCCTTAACTTTAAACTACACACACACACACACACATATAGACAGCACATCTGCACACCTCTGGACCTGTGTGTGCAGCTCAGTGCTCATTGCTCTGTTTGCTGCCATATTGGGCTTTTCAGTGCACAGTTCCAGCCTGGCAAGACTTTCATATCCAGTTTTCTTCATCTGTTAGTTTTTTGTTTGTTTGGAGAGAATGGGTGAGTGGGTACCAGTAAAAACAGCATTTCCTCCACACACACCCTGAAGTCTCTCTCTCTCACACTCACACACTCACTCTCTCTCTCTCTCTCTCTCTCTCTCTCTCCCTCTCTCCCTCTCCGTCTCTCCCTCTCCCCCTCTCCCTCCCTCTCCATTTGGGATGGCTCCACCCTCCACTTAAGAGACCGACTTCACATCTATCGTCCTCTCCTCTGAGGAAAAAGCAGGCTGAGCTCAGACTGGATGGTTTGGGATGGAAAGTGTGTGTCTTGTGTGTGCAATAAGAAGGAGGAAAAAGGATCACAAGGCTGTTTCCTGAACGGTGTGAGCTGTCAGCTGGCACGATGGCTGAATGACCCTCGTTTCTGCTTCGTCCTCCTGATCTGTTTGTGCTTTGTCACTTGCTGCCTCTTTGTCCTCGGTGACGGTGTCCTCTTTGCAGTAAGCTGCTCCGTTTCTGTCCTTCTTGGCCATCTGATAAGGCTGTGTGTTGATATCTTTGGGCTGTTAAACAAGGACAAAGAAAGCTTGAAGAAATCAGGTTACCATAAAGAAAACAACGCCCCCCCCCCCCCAAAAAAAAAAAAAAAAAAAAAAAGTGAGACTGAGGTTACCTTGGAAGACAGAGGAGTGACACAGCACAGCTTCTCTCTGTAGCGCTCAGGCAGGAAGAAGAGCAGTGTGCCTAGGACTGGGAACACTGTACCAGGGGCCAGCTCCTTCTCCTTCATAGGTCCTAACATGTACACAAACATACAAAAGGTAAGCTGCTGCTGTCCTGTCTATCATTGTTACTTTTTAAAATGTAAATATATTAATATATTAATAATAATGTAAGAAATGACAGTCAGTCAGTGAGTGATTGTGAACCTTTTGAGTGTTGTTTAACTCTAGCTTTCCTATTCTTACTTTTATATCATAGAGATGGAAGACTACACTGCTGATTTTAAAGCAAATCATTATTTTATGCTGCAATCTTATATTTAATTCTATTCTAGTATTTTATTTCTCTCTTTCTATTTTTCTGTACTTTGTTTTTATTATTAGTGTGGGGTGTGGGGGGTTAATTGTATATTTTAATGTTTCTCAAATTGCATGTTTTTCTGTTTTATGTAAAGCACATTGAGTTGCTATTGTGTATGAAATGCGCTATATAAATAAAACTGCCTTGCCTTGCTCTATTTGTTGTCTTATCAATTGCTAAAAGAAACTGCTGCTTGACAATAATATTTTTTTCGAGGTTTTACTTTTTTTGTTTGTTATGTCATGTTCAATTACTTTTGTTTTGTCTTTTTAATCTATTTTAAACTAGTTTTTACTCTCCTTTAAATAGACCTTTTCTCTTATTCTCTCCTATATTTTTTTATCTTGATTTAAATTTGTCTATAAATAAATGTAAATAATTGTAACTAAATGTTGTCTTATTATCAACTTGTCAATCGACTATGAAGCACTTTGAACTACATTTAACCTGTATGAAAGCAGTTTTGACTCTGATTCCTAAATAACTGCTCTGATAATAATATCAGTGGACTTGAAGCTCTAAGTGTGTATGTGTATGTGTACCTGTTATCAGGCTGACCAACAGTCCCACCACTACCACAGTGGTGGAGTTGTGAGCACTGTACCACATGTAGGACAATGAATAGAGCGCCTCCACTCCTGTTGGCCTGAGGGATGAAAGAAAAATGGAAGTTAAAAGAAACAAAAGGAAACACACATGTCAGACCATGGTCACTTTCGGGGACATTACATAGACTTACCTTCATTTTCTGAAGACTTACCCTAACCTTAACCATAACCACTTCTTACCTAACCTTAACCTTATACACTGACCCAAAAATCAACACATCCCCAGTTGGTCCTAAGTCTGAAATTTGTCACACACACACACACACACACACACACACACACACACACACACACACACACACACACACACACACACACACACACACACACACACACACACACACACACACACACACACACACACACACACACACACACACAGTTTTAAAATGTTCATCCTGCCTATTGTAGATCATTTCCATGTGACTCTGTTGTGTACTGTACATCTCTTAGGTAATGATGTAATGATGTACAGACACCAAAACTCACACTTGATTTGAAGTCAACACTAAAATAAGAATAGAATTTGATTGTACATATGGTGATGAACTAAATCTAACTTCTTCTACAGTTATCAGTGATTTGAAACTTTTACTCAGAATTAAGAAGTGACTAGCAAAGGTTAAACTGATCAAATCCCACAACCTTAAGCAGCCAATCACAAATCAAAGCTAACCGACAATTTGTACAATCAGCTCTGGACCCAGCACATATTTACAGTAAAAAGGTGTTACCTCGGCTTGGCTGTGGCAGCAGTGACCAGTGTAGTCATGGCGGTCGTGGTCATGTTGTCAAACAGAGGTGACATGGTGCTGTTGATGGGGGGCACTGGGGTTGGACCAGGCAGGCGCATCACGAAACTGCCAATGCCGATCCAGAAGGCCATGGCGAGGCCTGCTACTAGTCCCACCACTGCTCCCTGAGGGGGGAACAGAGGACAGGCAGGGGTGGTGAGGGAAAGCAGAACATGACAGGTTTGTGGGGGAAAAAAGAGAAATATTCACACCTCACATTAGAATTATTGACTGAATCAAAATGCAGCAAGTTAATGGAGGACTCACAATGGAGTTTGCCCAGGGGAAGAACATTCCCAGACAGAAGAGGCCCAGCAGAGGACCACCCACCATCCCAAAGATACTGAAGGCTGCCTGAGGGAGCAGAGCACAGAGAGCATGGCTGTGTGACACTTTGAGATGCTGATGCCTGTATGTACAAGTTCAGTTACACAGATAATAAATGACATTATTTGTACAGTTTGAATGCATGTTTCTTTATAAACTGTTCCAATAAAACAGCTTTATTTGGTTTATAGGTCAGGGATTCTGCCTGTCTGAAACATAATTTCTCATTTAGTTATGTGCTTCTGTGCTAAAACAATAACTCAGACATGTGAGCAGTTACCTGCAGCACAGATCCCATTATGGAGGCGAGGTAGGCCATAGCCAGACATATTAGCCCATAGGCCAAAGCTGTAGGAGACAAGAGGGACAAAAGTGGTAAAAATCTGCTACACCTGTACAGTCAAGAAGATTCAGATGTTAAAAAAGCTCTATCACAGTATCATAGTATGTTTTGTTAAAAACTATCAGTGGTTATTTACAATGAAGCACAACGACAAATCAAATCTTTGGAAGAGTTTGTGAGAATATTAACTGACACAGTATATGACAAAAAAAGACGTGTGTATGTTACCCAGTGCCTTGGACAGCAGTGTTGCTTTAGACTCAGTCATGTTTGGAAAATGGGGTTTAATCAGGTCCTCCATAGTTACTGTTGCTAAGGAGTTGAAGGCAGATGAGATAGTGCTGTGGGGAGAAAGACATGGGATGAATTAATTACTGGAAAAGACAGCAGCAGCACTGTCCTTAAAAACGTTTAATTGCTTGGTGACCCAAACCATAGCAAGGCAGTGCCAAACTATATGAAAGATTTACCAATGTACCCAACATTGACAAATCACCAACCGTAACATGTATTTTGTGAATGCAAGTAAAATGAAACAATAAACATTTGCCTGCATGTTGCCATATTGTTTATTCTGTGGTAGTTCTTCCTTTAAAAAGGTGCAAAATACAACATTCAGTCCCACTAGAGGTCAGCAAACAACTATTTACTATGTACAGATATAAACTAGCCTCTTGACTAACTCTGACACATTGACATTACTGTGTGAATTAAAATGTTGACTGATGTGTGATGCCAAATAAACCTTAAATAAATAAAGATAAAGTGAAGGTAAGTTTGAGGTAAGAAACGGACAATGCAGTAACAGAATCTTGATTTGTATTTTATCAGCACTGCCTAGTTTGACACTTTAATATGAGTTTTGTAAAGCTGTGTTCAGGGACCACTTTCTTTTTTTCCCAACTTTATTGAGTGTACAAAGCACACATGTGTTTAGGTCTGACATGCTGGTGCTATAGTGTGACATCTAGTGGCTGAATGTTGTAAACTACACCATTAATAATCCATGAACAGGACAGACTTTCTTTTTGTTTCAATTTCTTAATTTATCAAAAATAAATGAAATAACCTTCAACTGTTTGTTAATTTGCTATATGCATGTGTGCATGTAGAATTAAGTGCAAGACAGACAGCATTAAATTAACAGTGTAGTAAAATTTGTATTAATATGGGAAGCAGTCCAAGTTGATGCAGTGTCATGCTATAAGTGGATTGAAGGATCCAGTAAAATCCCCCTCCCCCTTTACACACACCAGTAAAACTAATGGACAATATCCCTTTAATGTTTTGATAGTCACATAAATAAATAACTTGATTGCACATAAAATAAGCTTGAGCAGTCAGGTATGTTATTACCAGGCTGGGTTGAAGCCAAAACTCATAAATGATTCAAACAACCGATGTGACAACAAGCTTTACCTTAATTAGTTCTTTACTTTGTTAATTTGTGTTAATCAGCTTTGTTATTATACCAGGCTGAGTTAAAACCAACAACATAGTGTTTCTCTTTGGACAGACAACCAACAAGCTTTTAAACAGTGGTTGATCCGTTACTGTCAGGCCTGGTTTCTTGGGTCATTTACCTGAGAGCTCCACTGAAGAGACAGGCCACAAACAGGCCAGGCAGCCCGGGCAGATCTTGGAATACATCCATCACAAAGTACAGCACCATCTGCACAAAGACACCAAACATGAAGACGCACCTCCGGAGCCGAGAACAATACAAATACATTCATAATCTATTGATACTGGACAAACATGAAGGCAAATGAGTGTTCACCTGATCATTGGTTTGGACATAGCCTTTGTCCAGAGGGCTGTCCTCTCCGTAGCGAGCAAACATGACCAGACCCATCAGACAACCCATACACAGGACGATCTGCTGGCATGGGAAAACAACGTAGCAGGACCTAGGAACAACAACAAACTGTTACACAAGTATTTCACCTTTGAAGATTTACAATTAACTCTCCAGGATTATAAAAACACACAACTTAGTTACGAATGTTCTGAGAAACTGATGATACCCACATGACGGCCGCTTTCTCCGTGCGGGAGCTGAGGTATCTCTGGACCTGGGCCTGGTTGACCCCATACAGAGCCAGCATCAGGAAGACTCCACCCACCCCGAGAGTCCAGAAGGTGTGGCGCTCCAGAGGGTTGGGGTTCAGGCTACACAATCAGAGAGTGAATGAACACACAAGCTCTGCCCCAACCTTTAAAAAACTGATGACATGCAACAGTACACAGACTACTCACTCTAATCTAGCAATGCGGCTGCCGTTGTTGGCTTTCCTCCAGACCTCCGCCATGCCCCCTGCCTGACTTGCCCCCACCACAATGACCGCCAACTGGCCTGCAAACATTACCACCGTCTGGAACACGTCGGTCCACATCACCGCCTTCAGGCCCCCCTGTGAGCCAGAAACACAGGATTACACTTGTAGTCTTTCTGACACAGCAGTGGACTTACTTTAGAGTCCATAATGATAAGAGTTACAAACTGTCTTTTGTCATTGTTGCAACTGATGACATGTTTCATTAGTGACTCACCATAGCTGTATACAGAGTGCACACCAATCCCATGGCTAGCACTGCCCCCCACAGGTCAAAACCAGTCACTGCAAGTGAAAAAGAAGAAAATCATTACCAAACCCTACAACAGCAGGTTACTCAATCATCCAGGTTAACATCATGATCCTGTAGAAAACTACAACACAAAACAAAAATCAGCTCTTATACATTGTCACTGTCAATACTTTATTATATACTTATATTTAATTAATGTGGTAGCTGTGTTTTGGTCAGGTGACCATCAGGCATTTCACATAGAAAAAGACAGTAAGTCTGCATACATACACAGAACAGTCAGTCATTCATTCATAGGGAGCAAGTGATCAACAATCTTATATTCTATTCATCTAGTACTTGTAGTGACTGGTTATCAGTAGGCTTTTTGTATAATTACCCCTTTAAAATATAATCCAGGTTGTCTCCCTCTGTTTACAGAGACAACTATGTGCATTGTATTAAATACTATCAGTAACTGTGTGCCCTCATTAGAGGAAAATGCTAAATGGTAAATTAGAGTCAGATGTGTTTTGGATCTTGTTACCTGCATTGAGTGCCAAAGCTGGAGCATACAGGACCACCCCCATATAAATGACCTGCAGAGAGACAAAACATTTTATTGCATGAAGCTGAGCTCAGAGGTCATGTTTTGGAACAAGCTGAAGGGAGGGACTGACCCACACCAGTCAGATTAAACACTGCTCAAATGTAAAACTAATATTTAGTTTTGGAGTGATCCTATTGGATGCATAAATGAACAGAGAGTGGACTAATGTCCTGATGGGACACATTAAGGATGAGGAGAATGCAAGATACTATTGAACACTGTTCAAATATATGATAATAACATCATAAAACAGATACAAAAACCATAATGTACATTTTACAAGGACCAATGTGACATTCCCAGGGCTAAAGTCTCACTCTGTCTAACACATGGTTGGCAAATAAATGCATTATTGTTATTTCACATCTCATCATGGTACTCAACAGACATATCAGAAATAATCAGATAACTGATGATGCCTTGAACTTAAAAAGTTACTCAGGATCAAGTTGGCTTTCAGTTGGATTTATTTTGGATAGCATAACACTTTTATTACTATTTAGAGGATGATTATCTTTCTTATTTAATGACTAACTATAATTGCTGACTTCCTTATCTAAATGAAACATAAATATATCCCAATTCACCTAGATAAGAAAGTGTGGCCATGCTTTTGACTGGTACTGTATGGAGGGGATCATCATAGTAAAGCTTCTAAACTAATGTACACACTAAATATGAAGCAGTAGACAAAATACCATCTGAAAGATGAAGGTCACAGTCCCACATATGCGAACAGTCTTGTTAAAGCGCAGCTCCAGATACTGTCAAGAGGAGAGGAGTGAAAGAAAAAAAAGGATTATTAAAAAAAAAAAAAAAAAAAGGCTTATTATCCATCATCTCAGAGTCATACTGTCATTTATAGTCACACAAGCCAGGTTAATTTTTGTCATGGGACATCTCTGATGGTAAACGACTCTTTGAAAAGCTGTTTAATCCAGATATCAAGAACATCTGTTTCAGTTGGACTTTAACAGGTCAAGGACAAGACAGATAAGACAGATAAGAGAGCCGAGCTGTGAACATCATACTGGAGAAGGACAAAGATAGGAGACGCAGGAGAAAAGGGTGTTTTGTTGAGACAAACAAAGAGCGAGTGATAAGAGAGAGAAGAAGAGATGACTAATTTTACATTTATAGTCAGAAAACACATAGTGGCAGGTAGATTCTACAGCTTACCGAATGCTCACAATACTAACAACTCTATTTGACACAATTCAAACATCCATAACGCTCCAGCGTACTTTAACAGCATTCAACATACTTGACACTTTTATTTTGAAAGTGAAACTGTCTGTTACTTCTCTACTTGTGTGTACCTCGTAGGCGCTGGACAGTCTCAGCCTGTAGAAGACTGGTATGAAGACATGAGCTGGGATGAGCAGGCCCAAGAAGTATGAGCAGCCCAGGAACCAGTACTGCGTCCCAAAGGTGTACACCTCTGACGGAGCGCCCAGGATGGCTACGGCCGACTGGAAAGTGGCCAGCAGGGACAGAGACACAGGCAGGCAGCTCATAGAGCGGTCAGCCATCAGGAACTCCTGCGGAAAAGAAAATATGTAGGTCAGATGTGGACCTACATATTTGGAAGTCTCAACCTCCTCCGTTGTGCCCTGAACAGTAGAAGCCTACCTGTGTTGTGCGTTGGCGGCCTCCAGAGAAGGCGTAAAACAAGCCGATGCCGGCCGAGGCCACCAGCAGCAAGACGAAGATGACGTAGTCCACCGTGGTGAAGTGCATCTGGACTACCTCCCCCATGGTGACGGTGGATGATGGAGGGGAGAGAGGGGTGTGGAGGGGTGAGGAGGGTAGATGGGACAGAGAAGGCCGTTGGATGGTGAGCGATCAGGACGTCAGAGAAGGCGTATCACCCATAGGGAGCCTCACACAGAGCTACAGGAAGTAAAGAGGAGGAGGATTTAGGTTAACTTCACTCACTGAGACCTGCACTGTATCAGACCTGAACCTGTCATGCATGAAGGTTTTATTATTACTGCACCGGTAATAAAACCTAATTGAAGAATATTAAATGTATGAGTGCCAACTGTGACACCAGCAGCATGAGGCACCAGCTAAATACTGCTTCATATAAATGACTAAACCACTGAGCTAAATCTGATCTGAGAGCAGACGAGTAAAATGAGCACAGCTACGGGAGGAAGTGGCTGCTTATGGAGGATGGAGTCAGAGCCAGTGTTATGTATAAACTATGTGATAAAAAAATAACTGCTCTCTGTTGGATTTGTGTGACATATGATGATGTAAAAGGTCTTTGCTGCCATCTGAGAGCATTAGAGAGAAATAATTGCTCATATTATGTTTTATTAAAAATTCCACCGGTCTAAAATGATTTAAGAAATGAACCATACTTTCTGGACCAAGTAAGTAATACATCATCATAACTGATCTTACTATTATATTCCATGCATTGCTAAATTGTCACCTTTCTTATTACACTTGTGAAACTTTAGCCTTTCTGTGTATTTGTATGTATTTATATATATTTCTTTATTCTTAAGTTTTTATGTATGTATTTTGTCTCTTTTCCTATTCCCAGTATTCTGCATTCATTGTGTATATTTCATGTTTTTTTTCCTTTTATGTGCAATAAATTCAAATAGAGAATAAATAAAATAATAGCTGGCTAGTAGGACAGATGGGCTCACATGCATCTTCCTTCATTATAAATTAAATCAAGGTGTGTATGTCACCTTCGCATCAGACATAAATGAGTGTGTACGCATGAGAGATGAGAGAAGGGAAAAAGTGCTCTTATGTTCAACAGAGAGACGAACGGTGAGAAACTACTTGACTGTGTAAAAAACTGAAAGAATGTGAGGAAACATATGAGAGCGACCTTGCTCGTCTATCTGGAAGAAAAGAACATCTGATCTAAAAAATAAAAAAAAGCTGGTGTAATAAAGCAGCCTGGGAACTTGATTAAACGGAGTAAACAGCTGACTCAAGTGGGAGGATGAAATGTCTATCAGGACAGAATGACTTTTGTCCCTAAAGAAAATCTAAAAAATGCAACAATGTTTCTCTTCTAAGTTTAATACATGACAGCATTTGGTTTAAAATGAAAAACTTTGTGAAATTAAATAACACTTTAGCAGTAAAAAAAAACAAGCATTCTAATATTTTAACAGTACATTTAATAGCATCTACACTTTACTATCAAGTCTCCTTTTTAAACAGACAGTTACAATATTTTTATGTCCAAATTTGCACAATGACTATATTACTAAATACAATGTTAAAGTTGCAAAACACACAAGATCACAGTCCTCGCTTGAATATGACAGAAAAAAAAGGAAAAAGCTACAGAGTAAAAAAGAGGAGAGGACTCACCGAGCTGCTGAGCTGACTGACACACACTAGTACCTCGATCACCACATCCAATCACGACTGGCCTGAAGGGAGAGGAGACAGTAAGAGAAATACACGAGCTGTCGCAATGTTGTTCCAAATGAACTCTACACCTGTGTAATCTAATCTAGCCAGTCACAGCCCTTTCTTTTCATGTGGGTGTGGATAATTTAAACCAAACAAAACTCAACCTGCTGTTATGTTTTTATAACTCATATATAATCTGATCTTTTTACACTTTCCACTCAAAACGTGTTTTTGTTGTCAACGACGAAGACGGTTTTTAACCTCTCGCTGTGCTCCTCTGAACATAATCCTCCTCTCCTCTCCTCTCCTTCACCGTGTCACTGGTGAGGAGACGAGGAGCAGCTGACTGCAGAGAGGTGAGGAGAGAGAGGCTTTGTGGGGTAAAAGAGAAGTGGAATGGAGAGAAATGGAAGAAAAACACAAGCTGACAGTAGATGTTAGAGTGGTGAGAAAAGAGACTCCTTTATTTAAATGAGTTTAACACACTTTTTATAAAATGAACCAGAGCTCCATTATTGATGCAACTGTTGATTAAAACACTTCACACTCACTTTTATACAAAGGCCTTCTTATGGGGGTTTTTTTTAACTAAATGTACTCTTTTTCTTTTTTTTGGTTATTTTTTAATTCTATATTTCATCTCTATTTCATGTAGTTCTTTGTCATGTTTTCTTGAAAAGCCCTATATAAATAAAAGGTCTTATTATTATTAGAGCTGGGTATTGGTACCTGATACCTTTAAGGAATCAACTGAAATGAATGGATACCAAGTAGTATGGAAACGCCTGTAATCGATCCTTTTTGCACCCAGAGCTAGAAAATATGACTATTAGTATGGACATGCTCACAGCCAATCAACACAAGTGTTAAATATTCATAATTTAGAGACTTTCAAAATGCATTTGTGTAAAAATCTAATCATGTAGATGTGGAGGAGTGGTGGCATTTTATTTAATTTAATGCTTCTATTCACATGATGAGTATCAATGAAGTACTCAGTTGGTATCAGTATGACTTTAAGGGTTATTGGATTGGTACCAGTATCATAACGTTTTAAACAATACCCAGCCCTGATTATTATTTAGCTGTTTGGTCCATTAAATTTCAGAAAATGGTGACAAAAAACAGAAAATATTCACATTTGAGAATTTGGAATGTGGAAATTCTCCTTTAAATTGATCAGTGTAGTTCTCTAACTGATGCTGCAGGGTCAGACTTTGATTGTTGCTCTTTATCTCATCAGATACATCACTGAGAGATTCATAAATCTATTACGGTATATAAAAAGCAAACTTGGCTAAAACAGACATAAAAACAGACCTGCACCACCTAAATATCATATTTGACCAAGAGACACACACCTTCAAAGATTCATTCCTCTCTGCCCATCACCTGTTTGAACTGTAATAATAAATAATGTATGAATAGTTTTTAACCCCAAACAAACCCCCAAAACACATCACAACTTTGTGTATTATTATGTGCAATAATATCTATGAGCAAATCCCATTTTAACTGCACACACTGGCAATGAATGAGTGCATAGTATGCTTGGCTGTGCAGATGAGAGTATGAGTGAATGAATGGAATCATTTATTTTTTTATTTTAGATATATTTGAGCCCAGTCCTTAAGTACAACTGACTTTCATTGTAGGTTTTGTACAATGACAATAAAACATCTTAAATCTTGAATAACTCTTTTTGTCATTATGGGACCTTTGAATTAGAGGCCAGCTAATAGATAGTACACATCAGCAGCTGCTCCTGGCTGGAATATTAGGGAAAACGTGGAAGATCTGATAGGAACATTAGTGATTAAAGCTCTCTGTGTCCACCTGCTCCTCTGCTCAGTCACATGCTGGCAGCTGTAAATGGCACTGAAGGGCAAATGTTTCAAATGACAAGAGGCCAAAGATCTCAGCGACGTCACCACAGTCCTGCTTCTTCTTCCAGCTGGAGCGCTCACTTATTGCCTCTTTGTCAACTTCTACAACAGTCAGACCAACCGGTCTCTATAGCAACCAGAGAAAAACTCAGCAAAGATTTACACGTGTGAGACTGTGAGTGTGTGAGATTACATTTGTGTGTTTAATGTTCATCAAACAGGAGAGAACCTGTCTGTGTGAAACTCTGTGCTGGTGTGATCAAGCTCTGGCTGAAGTCATGTGACCTGGTTCAACTCTCCCTCTTATCATTATGGCTCATTAACTGTGATCTACCTGAGCTGTGACTGTCTCAGTATGTAAACTTCTGAGGAGCGTTCAAACAACTTAAAGCATCACACATCATGAGTAAGTACAGTGTTAGATCTGTCTGTCCTCATTGTCCTTTGTTGCACATTCAGGGCAGACATAGTAAAACTCTGAACTTTTGAGACACTGTGTCACATAATACATTCAATCCTGACAGGTTACCAAGGATCCTCACATTAAAACCATTCCAGAAGCCTAAAAAACACAAGCAGAAGCAGTGCAGCCTCACAGTGTGTGTTCACCACAGTAAAGCTACTTAACATTCCTGTGCAGTCAAGGTGTGGGAAACATCATTTCACTACAGTGGAGCTAAGTGAAAGCACAGACTGATGCATCTATGAGTAAGAGACAGTAACAGAAGCAAACTGATGACATAGTGATGCACTTCTATACTCCACGTCTAGAATGAGGTGTAATGATGTAACTGAAATGAAAAAAATCCACAGTTCAAGTATCTTTAATAACTCAACAGCTGTTTGAATATGTGAACTTGTTTGGTTTGATGAAACATGAGCAGGATAGAAGAAGAAGAAGAAGAAGAAGAAGAAGAAGAAGAAGAAGAAGAAGAAGAATGACATGCTAGTGGTAAAGCCATTAGCCAAACCGAGCCTTCATTCCCATAAAACATGAGAAGAGGGGCGTAGAGTGGTCCAGCCAGTGGGAGACAGGTACTCATGTGTAGGTTTATTTCCTCTGGTTTAGCTAGAAATGCTGCGTGGGTCTCTGACTGTTTGCTCCACAGTGTGTTCCTCTCTAATGTAACACTGGATGGTCAGCCTGCAGGCTCTGTGCTGATGATAGCTTTCTCCTACACACTCTCAATAAAAGAACATGGCTCACAGCAAACTATTAGCTTCTGCACCAGTTAGCCCAGTCTTAATTCCCTGCAGCAACACCAGTGTGCATCACTACTAACAAGTGATCCTCCTGAAGCTTTACGTTTTAAACGATACAAGAGGAAGACAGACTTTTGTCCTAGCAAAATAACATTCTTTTTTTAAAATCAGCGTGACTGTAACCATGGCAACGACAGACCATCAATCACTTGCATCCAGATTGGAAAAACTGTTGCAGTTAAATTTTGTCAAGTCATTCATGGTCCCCAGAGGATGAATCAAACTGATTGGTTGAAATAGCAGCAAAAATGAACGAATCATTCATTCTAGAGCCAGCCAGACCGATATATGGCTCAGCTGATATTATTGGCCGATATTGGTCTATCATAAACATATCTGTATTGGCAAATATGTTGTCTGGTATGCACCAATATTTTTAAGCTATACAGCCAGCTTTTATGTATATTTCTCCTTTTTAAGTTTAAGGTGTACACATATTTTTTTATTATTTATAGTCATTCATAATTATTAAATACCCCAAGTTTGGTGTTTCATTTTATACAATAAATATAGTTAAACTGTAACATATCATGCCTCCATTACATATCTTTGTCACAAGTGTTTGATAAACACACATAAACAAAATTCCTTTTTATGTACATATTCTGTATAAGACTATTGGCTGATATATTGATATTGTAATTTTTCCCTAACTTCCTAATAAAAATCCAGTAACACTCGGTTCCTAATCCATCCATTCATTCATTCATTATTTTTCTAATTGATAGCGTGGTTTAAGTTCAAACACGTGTGTGTCTGACAAACAGTCAAATAGCTCAAAGGTATTTAAATGATGAGTTTAAACAGCAGCCAGTCTCCATATTTAACAAGCTAAACTCACTGATAGATGATTTATTATCAATGATCAAAACAGCTGTAAATGATTGACTAAAGGTCTCAGCACAGAGGACACAACACCTCACATTCAATAAAACATCCAACAACATCACAGTGTCTCACTCTCACACATTTATCAGTGCTTAGACTTCAGCTGAAGTAGGTAAAGGTTCATTTACTTGCTTGCGCTGATCACTTCTAATCCGTCTTACTCCTACCTTTCATTTCAGCTGAGTGTGTGTATGCCTGTAACGAGATTGCATTGAAAATATTTGATCCCCTGATCTTTTCATTATTTCCACACACTGTCAATATAGTGATGAAACAAGAAGGAAAAGGATAAAGTGAATCATAGTGCTTGTTTAATATTTCGCCAGGCTCTGTTTGTGTGTGTGTGTGTGTGTGTGTATAAAGAGGAAGAGGCAGTGTCATCATCACAAAACATCACAAGGAGGTCAGGGAGGCCCAGGGTTGCCTGGCAACACAGGGACAATGATTGTACATTACACAGGGTGAATTGCTGCTACTCCCCCGCCTGCTTTTGTGTAAATGGTGGAAAATAGAAGAAGCTGCTGTTTGATGGTGAGACGGCAGGTTAGAGCGCGGGAAGGACTGCAGCTGCTCAATGACACCAGCGATAGTTCAAAGCACATCCTGATTTTTCCATTCTCTCCATCCAAACCATGAGAGGACAAACCCAGCATCAGATTAAAGAGGAACACCACACTAATACTGACCGCGACAGCAGGAAACACAAATAGGTACATTTACAATTTATCAGTTTGAGCCTTTTTATACAGACAGCAGTGATATGTCACGTCATGTCTGTGAATCTTTCCTTTCTGTCAGATTCAGAAACTCCAACCAACTGAATCTTTCTCCATCTCTCAGATTGGCTGAATCCAGTTCCTCATTATAAACAATCCATGCCTGTCATTTGTTTTTACTTTGGGCTGTATTTATATTCCATTTATTTTGTTTTATATATTTATTCCTTCATATTTTTGTGTGTGTGTGAAGCACTTTGTCACTGTAGGTTTTAAAAAGTACCATAAAGCTTTAATTACATCTACCTTTAGTGTCAGTGAAAGGTTTGATTTGGAAAGTGTGTGAAACTCTCCATTGAGTAACAACTCTAGTAGACTAGACTTAATCTTGGCCCATAATGCTTGTTGGCTGTCTCACATTAGCATGTAACATTTCCCAATTTGTACTAAACACAAAGTACAGCCGGGGCTGATGGGATATCATTACTTTTGCCAGTATTTCATCAGTAATAAAGTGGACTAGCATATATCAACAAACTGACTGCACCAAATCAGTGATATCTGAACCTAATTCCATGGCAACGCACCAAACAACTGCCAGGACTTCACTTCACACTAAAGAAAAAAGAAGGGCTTCATCCTCTGGGGACCATGAATGTTAAAATTGGGAGAAAATGAGATCATACGAAAATCCATTCAACCGTTAGAGATATTTCAGTGTGGACGTGAGTGTGCACTGACCCACTGATAGAGCGACACTACTAATGTGGCTAAAAGATGTTGTAGATATAAACTCAGCAGTCTGTGTTTGAATAGAATATGTAATAATAATAATAAATGTAGTCAGCTATAAGTCAATAACCCAAAATATCAAAGTATAAATAATAAAAAGAGGGAAAACCATATAATTTTTGGCTGAGACAACCACAACACACAAACAGCTGTGTGGTATGCCTATTATCAACTATATACATGTGTACGCACAATGTATGCACACCTATACACAAGCGCTGCTGTCCTCTATGCAGGCCCCAGCTCAGCTTGTATCTCAGTGACCCAAAAAGGCCAATAACATGAGTAATGATTAAACCCTGAGCTGAACCCTGGCCTATTTTTGTGGAATAATCACCATCACACACTGTGAGACGGAGAAAGCATCAGTGTGTTTTTATAAGCTGCAAAGATAAAGAGCTGATGTAAAATTATCACAGCTGATTAATGTGCTGACGTTGTGAATCAAGAAGTCGTCTGAAAACTGATAATACTGACCAAGATGTGACATGAACACTGTGTTAGTCTCTTGTAGGTGACATTAACAGAACTCCGAATGGTGTTTGGTTGAAGCTTGTGTGTAATCATTATCTCGTAGATGACATGGAGGTCAGCTAGTTCATCCTCAGGTGATCTAAAATAAAATTCACACGACACCTCAGACTCACCTGTGTGGACGTTCACCAGTGTCAGTGAGGTCAGCTGATTGAGACATACCTTGTGATGATCAGTGCACTTTAGAGATCATTACAAACTCTGTTCAACTTTCTCTCAAGACTTTTGTGAAGAACTATATCGCCCATAAAAATGTGATTGAACTGAAGTCACAGAAGCACATTTAAGACATAAAATGCCTCTGCTCATTCTCTGTTAACTACACATCTGTCCACTGAATCTTGTAAAATCCAATACTGCAAATCAATGACAAATGCTGCATAATATCAATACAACCAAGAACAAAGCCACAATGGTAGAAAACTGCTTATTCATCTGAAGTAATTTCCATTGTCTCATGGTATGTCTATCAGGACATTGACTATATTTGAGATATGATGATATGTATAATGTACTTGTTTGGTTTTGGGGCTGATGCTAGTGATAATTTATTTATTCATTTATACCTGCTGGACAATAGTTTTTGTTTTTTTTAAATGCTGGTGTGAACCTGTATACATATATATAAGTGTCATGCATATTTTAAATGGAGTTTTAATTTGTATTCCATAAGGTTCGACACATTTTAAATAATTGTGAAGAGGTCAATATAAGCTTTAAACAGCACAGGTGTAGTGTGTAGTAGTGAAACCTAACGGAATGTATGTTTGCCGTACTGTCGCAAAGGTCAGGCGTTTACATCCCACATAAAACACTATTTAAACAACCCAACGTGTACTTCTAAAGAATGAGTGCATGCTTTACAGTCAGATACAGCGGTTCCAACAGTCTGAGGGTCCAACAGTCTGACACCACAGACCGTCTATGGAGTTGGCTAATTGGTCTGCACGCGCTCCGGCAAGTCATTCATTTGAGCTGCTGGTGTTTTGGTTTAAATAGTGACCGTGTTAACTGGTGACTTTCAAATAGGTGTCCTCCTAAAAGCCTTTCAATGTAGTTGAATCATTTTAAGATATATACTCAGTTGTGTTTAATATCTTCGCTAGCCATTTACGTAGCTTAAATTGTGCTCGGCAAGATTCATTTACATCTGGTAATGTATCTTGTAATGTGAGAAAAAAAACCGGAGCCTAGGCTAATAATTGGCAGTGCAGCTGTGGCCCATTTTGGGATTATTCTATACAGTTATTCTCAATAGGAAAGAGGTTCATATTCAACTAAACCCTAATCTTTATAATAATGTCAAATTCCTAATGAGACGCTGGCTGCTTTGCTAATCTATGTTTCCTCCACATTAGAAGAAATGTGAATGCTTCCTGTTTGAGACAGTGTTTCATTTACTCTGTAAAACGAGAAGGACTATATAATGAACTGAACATTGAATTTCGACATCATTTAAGGCTTTTCGACCGTCACCACGACAACTACAGAAGCATTCGACTGCTAAAGTCACCAGTTAACACGGTCACTAGTTGAAGCGAAACACCAGGCAGGAGCCAGTCTAACTGGTTAGCGTTTGCTTAACGTTGCTTACCACATTGGTGCAGATAACGTAACTGAAGGGGCCATTATCCAGCTGTTCATTTATTACAGCTGTATTAAACACTACAGCGGTCTATAGAAACAAGCAGCAGAGAGAACACAAGTACACCAAACAGCTTAATATCAAACAGCGTGTCCACATGGTGCTGTTGCCCTATCATTCAAACTTTCCTCAGGCACCGCGTGCACCAACGTGACACGATAATCTGACACCCGGCAACCTCAGAACGCGCAGTGACTGTGAAACGCATTAAAGGCGTTTTAGTTCCGTTTATGAGAAAACTGTGTGTGTGTAAGTCACTAAACACCCTTACCTTGGCGCGTTGCTCGTGTCCACATTATCGCTTCACTAAAGCACCGGCTCATCGCCGTGAACCGCACCGCCCATTCTCCTTGACACTGTAGAAAAAACACCTTTACGGGCACCTCGGAAAACTGCATTTCACCCAATTCGCACTCACCACTGGAATCTATTTTTTTCCTGCACTTTAACGTATAACAAATGCTGCACACTTACATCATTTTAATCGATTTTATTTAAAAATAATTATGTAGTTCCTATATTTTGTAGGAGCTATATTTTGCGTTATGTTTTTGTATAAAACATGTTGTGATAGCCAAGAAACGGTTCACGTCAGATGTGAAAGTCAGTGTATAGCATGTTATACCGTTATTGCCGTTACATCAAGAATACGCCTTTACTTTAACATAGCAACCACTCATTCGACACATTTTGTAACTGCATTTCATAATTACGACCTTTACGCTGTCATTGAAGGCAGCGTAACACGTGCTTGATACATAGAACACTGGATGATTAGTGAATTGATTTATGAGGACAAGTTTTATTCTTAACATTGACCTCATTAACAAATTAAACTAAATTAAATATTAGATAAATGAGGAAACCTGCAGCTGTAGAGAACGTTTGTTTTGTGATGAAACAGAGAGATGAAACAGCAGAAGGTTCAATGTTTATCATGAGGCCAGTGAGCATCCACGGCTGCGCTGCAGGCACGGAAAATCGTCATCATGGTAATCAATCACCATGGCAATAACCACTGATTGATTTTATAGATAAAGAGAGCGGATGCCTCCATCACCCCGCACATCACAGCCACACTGATGTCACATTTCTTACCTGTTCATCGCTACGTCGGAAGTAGGCTTGAGTCCGTTTAGAAAGGAGCATCCTGCAGTCACACGCAATGACTCAGTTCAGGGGGAACATGGTGACATTCATCACCCACTACATCCTCCATTTCTCCCAGTGCGCATTGATACAGGCGCAGCTGCATAGGTTGTTCCATCTCTCTCTCCCCTCCTCCCGCTAGTGACTCATGGATCTTTAAATCTGTAGTGACACCAGTCTAACACGACACAAGAGAATGACGCTATGACAACATCTACTGACTGATGGAATATTAATCACTCAGCATCACCTGAATATGGTATCAATAAAAAGAAAACCTGTTTTTCCAGGATAAACTGTCAGAAATGCATTAAAAAGAGAAAACACTAATGATATAAAGCCTGTAAAAAACAAAAGATTCTGGGTGATTGGACAAATGTTGGCAATATTTACCAACAGTGTTCATGTAAACCTTTCCATCTCTTGACTGACTAATTATGCCAAACATTTCAATTCTCATTGCTAAAGTGCTGAATCATTTGTCATTATAGAATCAAACATTTATCATTATTATTGCAAAACAAAAACTTTATTAACAGTGAACAAATCAGAGTCAATCAGTTTTTCACACATCTTTTCACACTGAAAACTAAACGCACTGAAAGGCTATTTATTTGAACTGGTGGCTCCTGCATGCAGGGCAGCCAGTCCTAATTATACAATGACTTTCCTTGCATATGTTGCAAGTATAAAGTAGATACATATTCCTCTAATGGTCTGAGGGGAATATCATGTGTAGAAATCAAACATCCTTTAACATAAAATATTTTACATGTCAACAGATGATTGGAAATATTTGTTATATTATCATGGACGAGCCCAAATGCTTCCATCAGTCTGCGGTCAGGAGCGCTACATGATGTTACACCATGAGTGCAAACACAGAAACAACACACATGAAGGCAAGAGTCCAAATTTTAAGTCCTCCATCAGGCTCTCAGTGTGCTAGAAATACAACCAGAGACCAGATGCTCAGAAGCATGTTAATTAAATAAGACTCTGGGTGAGACTGTGAGCTTATTAGCCATACAAACAACAGGATGTTTAGTCGTCGTTGACGTTTTATCCTCCAGATGTAAAAATCCTCCACGTTGCTGCTGTGAGTCCTTTTTGTATGTTCCTCCTCAGTTGAGCTGTCTGATGATGGAGTTAATGTCCGTGCCGCGGAAGCCGGGGTTGCCCAGGTCCTTCAGGATCCCGGCCTTGTCCTTGGCAGCGTGACGAGCCACCGACAGCTTGAAAGGCAACAGGAAGTTGTTGGCCGCCCGGAAGCTTCTGCCCACGGAGTAGATCTCATGAATCAGGTCCTCCAGACAGATGATGCTGTGTTTACCTGAGAATGAGAGAGGAGGGGGGCAGGTGAGAGGATGGAAGGTGCCTTAGTGCTCACTCTATGTCCGGGGTGGGAGAGGGGGGGGGTCGTTTTTTTTTTTTGAAGGTGTGCAAAGTGTAAAAACAGCCAAACCTTCAATTTAAATGTTTCCAAATGGGTGAAATTAAACAGTGATGGGAAATCTGTCACTTTCTCACACTTTTTACCTGCACTGAAATTAGCAAGTGTGTGTGTGTGTGTGTGTGTGTGTAAGTAATTGGGGGAGTGAGAATAATACTAAAAGTGATTGTAAATGAGTTAGTGAGCAAATGTATGTCATTTAATTTCTAGAAGGAATGATAACTATGTTGAACTATGTGTATTGTGTCCTTGCTCACTTAAATAATTTGTAGAAAACAGCCCTCTGTTGAAGTGTTTAAACAGCTCCATTCTAAACCGATAGTCAACAGGAAAATAAAAGACTTCACATTAAGGTTGTAACTTTTTATAATGCACAAGTTAGTATAATATTAAATGGCTGAGATAACACACATGCTTTGACCATTCCCTTATATTTTTTATTATGTTTAGAGTATGTTGTTATGGCCTTTAATCTGAAATCCTTTAATTGGGGAATGACACACAGTTACACATTATAGTTGGTTTGCTGTGCCGGGTTGTAACTCACCCATGTGCTGCTCGATGAAGGTGTTATCAGTGAGAGGAACTCTCCTCCTGCCTATCCTGGTCTGTCCTCTCTTCAGAATGAGCTCACGAACAGACTTCAAGTTCGGAAATCTGTTGGGAAAATTATAAAGTGTTTGTTATAAACAGAAGAAGAAGAAGAATGGAACATGAATTTAAGTCAAGCACAAGAGTGACCAGCTACTGACCCCCATGCCACATAGGGCTCCACCATCTTCATCATGGCTACAGACGTCTTGTTGATTTTGACGAAGGCCCCGCTGAAGATCTTCCTCAGCCTCAACATCTGGATCACCTTCATCACTTTGGGACTGACGCCTTTAATCCTAACAGGAGAGGATCAGCAATGTCTGATTATTATAAGAAAATTAAGTCTTTTTTACTAATATACAAGCTATAATGTTAACCATCAGCTTGTCAGTGACAGTGAACATGTTCACATTTGATGTGTGATGTTAAAACAAGCTGAACAAGTTTTTTTCTAATGTTAAAAAGGCCTGTTTAACCTAACTCAAACATGCAATAAGAACTTGTTCAACACTGCTTTTAAATGCTTAAAAAAAAAAATATATATATATATATATATATATATTAGGGCTGTCAGCGTTAACGCGTTAATCGCGATTAGATTAATGCAATCCATAACACGTTAATTTTTTTTTTAATCGCATTTTAATTTTGCAAGCCTTTTTGTCCCTTCTACTCACCCGTAGACGGCTCCTCTAGCAGTAGTGCTATGCTTTGAAGTGGCCTCCTGCAGTAAAGCTACCGTGGTGATGGAAAGTAAGAGAGCTACTGGACTTTTGAACGGCTTGTTTAAATTTAAAACACTTCCAGACGGTTCCGTTGACAAGTCAAAAGTAAAATGCAACCTGTGCAGGGTTTCCCGCAGAAAATGTGTTAGTTAAGGTGGTGGGGAGCGGGGGGATGTCTTGTCAAAAGTAGGCTATAAGAGAGCCGAGTGTAAATGGTAAACGCCACTAGCCTTAATGGAGTGGACAAAATATTAGGAACACCATTCAATATAATGCACACCATAATCACTCTATAATGAACATTAAGCAGAATTTTCACCTTCTTGTCAAAAAATGTGTAAGCTTCATAAATGTAGAATCTATAGCAGAGCTGCTGTATTGGATTAAATTAGATTGCACAGGTTAAGTAGTGATATTCAGCTTCAGTAGTATCACGTTTTTGTTGAATCTGCCTCTCTCTCTCTTCAGGTCAGGTGAATGAGAAACATCTGAGTGACTTAAAGTTGACGTTTTGTAACATCAGCTGATAAAACGCGCAGCACCGCAGCATTTTACACATTGTGCCGTTAATATCAGCTGTTTAGTTGGAGCCGTTCATTTACTCTGAGCCGATTAGCCTGAAGCTTGTTGCTATAGTAACGTTACAGTTAGATTGAAGCTTGATACTATAGTAACGTCACAGTTAGCCTGAAGCTTGTTGCTATGGTAACGTCACAGTTACCTGTCTGAGGATTACCGTTGTTAATGTTGACATCACATGGAGCTGTTTGCATTAGTCTTTTAGGGCTCCGCTGTTTTTTCTGAGCAGGTTCTGCCTCAGATGATGTAGAGTTATGTTTTAACCAGCGGTCTGTGTTTGTTTCCTTAAACTTAATATCACTGTTAGCCGTTAGCGTGTCCGTGTTATGCTAGCGGGATGTACAAGGAGCTACAGGTAGGTGTGTTCAGGGTCGCAGTCAGCCAGTTGGACACAGCGGTTCCGGCCCGCTGCAGACGTTTGTTGGATATATTTATTTTATGTCATTAATTTTTTTTTTTTTTTGAAGACGTTAGTTAAGGCGGGAGGCTTGTGTTGCTTAGGCGGCCGCCTTAGCTGTAAAGTGCTGTGGGAAACCCTGCTGTGTCAAACTGAGTTTAACTACGACCGCAGTACGTCGAGTTTGAGTTAGCACCTAAACACCCAGGTGCAGCCAAGCCAGCCTCAGCTCCACCAAAGGACCATTTTGGAGTGTGGGAGTCGCAGCAGAGCCGTGATTGATTCCCAGTTAAGACACTGGTAAGAAATGCTTTACATTATGGGCTTAAAACTGCCTTCAAATGGAAAATAACAGGATTTTAAACATGCAATTCAAAACGTGATTAATCTATGAAAATTCTGCGAAAAAAAATGGGTTTATATATATATATATATATTTTGATTTGGGATGGTTTTGTACATGTGTGTTTGTGTATACGTTTCTTCATATTCAGACACAGCACAGCACATTTCCTTGTACTTATTGTGCAATATCAATAATCTATTGTCTTCTAATGACAGCATACATTTTGACTGTATGTCTTCACAGGAAATGATGATTGATGATTTCTTACACAGAGGAATGTTACAAGGTGACCAGTTTCAGTCATCCAGAGAAGAAGAAAAGAAAAATAACCCATCCTCTCCATGTAGATTTAATAAGAGAAGTTATATTAGACACCTCTATGTCTAATGTGTAATGAGGAGAGGAGAGGCTGGGTTTGTTCACACTGAGCCAGGTCAACATGTAACATCTTTTTCTCTGTCCACAAACAGCCAACACAGCCCACAACACTTTCCAGAATGAACACAGAGCTGTAGAGATGCTATAATACAAGCTGGTAACACTGTGCTATGATTATACATTCAGATAAACCCTCATTTAAAAAAAACAAACAAACAAATCTTCTTGAACCAGTGATCCACACTCCAGATTCAGACTCACTCTCTGATGCGGACAGCGAAGGCCAGTCTGTTCTTGGCTGGAGGCAGAGGAGCAGGCGGCCTGTGTTCATTTCTGCGGATGCGGGTGTCATCGCGGTGTCTCCTGTGGCTGTCCTTTAAGAAGTCTTCCAAACGCTTGAACTTCAGCGGTTTGCCCTTTGACACCTGAAACACACACACACACACACACACACACACACACGTTATTTTAAGAACTTTACTATACATGCAATAACAATCTGTGCTACTGAGCCTGCACCTTGTGAAATTTGGGATGATTATTCTGCTGTTTACCTTTGTTCTTTATTAATACTATATTTATTTGTATTGGATTTTAAATGTACCTGTGGGGCTTGTCACTAAACACTGATTTATTCATAGGATATTTGTTAAAGAGAGGTCTATAACATAACAGTCACACAGCGTTGTGGTGTTTAGTCTTCAATAATGTGGTTCATGTTGGTAAGGTTAAACATTAATCAAGCAATCTTTATTTATACAGCAACAAATCACAACAAAAGTCATCTTGGGGTACTGTTCACATAGAGCAAAGAGAGCAAAGAGGGGGAGAGAAGACTAAAGAGGAAAGGGATAGTGACAATCATTTAATTAATCAATCAATCAACATCATCACTCACCTTTCTCTTTTCAAGCAGGGCAAGTTTGGCCTGTGTAGCTTTAATAGCTTGGTATGCTTTCCTCTTCTTCAGGAGATACTCAGGAACTAACTTGATGACTTTTTTGGATCTGGTAACAGAATGACACGTAACGTTAGAGTCACAGAAACACACAGCACATTCACAACAGGCAGCGGTGCAACTGTTGCTGTTTGTTCATTATACAGCTGTAAAAAAAAAATACAGTTCGTTCTATAATCTATTTAGCCTTTTTAAAAATGGTCAGACACAGTGACACAAACATTTCTCCATACACAACCAATAAGCTACACGATCATTTGGTGAGATGGAAGTCTTTTAGTAAGTCTCAGTTATTACTTTGTGAAAATGACCCTGCTGCTGTCTATTTCACGTGTCAGTTACACCACCAAAGTTTCACATGTTGACAAAACAGCAGAGCTAGCTGAGCTAATGCTAATTGTGTACATGTGAAATTAGGCTCCCAACAGTCAGCCTTTTATCACCATCAATCCTGTAAATACAGCTGTTTAACGACACAGTGGAACGTACACTACTCTGAAACACTGCAAACAGTTAAGCTACATGTAAAGACAGAGCGGATGGACTTAGATAGAAACAAAACAAAAACGCTTACTCTGATTCTGCCATGGTGGAAATCTCAAGGCTCGACCAGCAGGGCTCGACTGACGATGAGGGATGACGTCATCGCTCTTCTTTGTGTTAGTCGCGTAAATCAACATTAAAGGTGCATACCGCCCCCTGCTGACCGCTGTGTGCACATTCCTCACATTAGATCAGGTATCAGGGGTCATATACCATAGACATATATACGTATATATGTCTATGTCATATACAGCCCAATTTGATCTCAAGTGGGCAGGACCAGTAAAACCATTGCATAATAACCTATAAATATATAATATATATAACTTTATTATAATAAACCACCTGTTTACAAAACAGATGGACAGAGTGAGATGTCTTAAGAAACTAAGTAAAATTTCAACATTATGATGTCTCAGCCTTCTCGCAAAGAAGCTGCTGACTATAGTTGTAATTCAATGCCAATCAGATTACAGCACTTTTGGCTGCTGGTTCTGAATATTACTTTCCCTGTCAGTGTTACTGAACTTCTACACTAGTTATTCAAAATTTCACATGAGGCAGGTTAGAATCAACATCTGTTCAGTCTGAAATCTGTGTATAACATGTAATATAGTATAACATATATTATCAAGACTGATATATAATATTTTACCTATTATTCATATTGAAAAAAAAGCTAACGAATGCTTTGAAATTGAAATAAAGAGAAACAAGTTCTTAATTGAAAATCTTTTTAATCAGACCCACTCCAACACGTGCCTTCAGTGGAAAGTACTAAAACAAGTATAAAGAAGAAAAACAAGAACAACTTGAATTCTTTAGCTAAACGCCCCTAAACCATTTCCCATTCATTCTCTATGGTAGTGCTAAACCACTACGGATGTAATATATTTTCGGCCGCTACGACTTGGTGGCGCTGTTCCCAGCTCGCTCCTCTACGACGTCGTCATTCTTCATTTTACACTGACTTTAGTGGAGACAAGTCAACTGAACGGTTTACTTCATACAGTCATTTATCAAAGGTAAGACACGTAGTTTGTGATAAATATGGGTAATAAAATAGTAATACACTATTATTATTATTATTATAATGATCATCATTATTATACTATTATAGCTGCAGTATTATTCAAATGTATGTTTTTACACTGTATTTCCACTCTTCTTCCCACACACCTTTCTTAACCCCTCACTCTTTTTCATCTTAATTATCACACCTCCCCTCGCCCCTTCTTCACACCTCCTACAGTGCTTGTGCGCTCACACACAAACTCAGTGCTTTTGATCTGTATCTTGAATGAAGCTCAGATATCAGAGAAGATGTACAGAAGAAAGGTTTTAAAATGTGATGTGAAAAACACCTGAAATAAATAAACGAAAGGGGGGCTGCTCTCGCCAAAACGGTCCAGGTTACATTGGGACATGCATAACATGAAAAATAATAAATAAAATAATAATAATAAAAAAATAAATACAGACAAAAACACTGTATAGAGGTGTGTGTGTGTGTGTGTGTGTGGGGGGGGGGGGGGGGTGTATGTCAGGTGATTCAGGTAAATACTGTGTACTGTACTTTCACAGGTGTCTGTGTAATGTTAAGTATGCTGCTTTGGTGGGTATTGAGTAACATCTCACCACAGCCAAGGCACCCCTTGATGTCTGTGACACTATAACAATTAACACAATGCACAGACATGCCAAATGTAAAGTTTCACTGTTTCAGGATTTCCTATAACCACTGTTTTCCTTGATTTGAATTGGCTGTGTTGCACCTAAAATTAATTCCAATAAATATGGATTAAATTTGATCAGAATAGTTTCTAAAGAACAAAATCTGGAGCAGCAACAGAAGAAAATAATAGTTTTTGTACATTCCTGGTCATTTCAGGAAAGATTCTGCCTAAAGTATGTCATTCATGGTATTTTTACTGTTTGCAAATGTCAAAAAAGTAAGTTGTAAGTACATTTTTGTTGATTTTGTGCTAATTAAACATTCACAATTGATTTTAACTCATTAAATGGGAGTTTCCTATACCATCAAATGTGTTTTTGTGTTGCCAGCTGCTGCTCCATCAGCATCATCATCATCTTCTGTACCAGGACAAGCCACAAGAATGAAAACAGGTTTTGTAAAAGTTCACAAATGATGGATCGAACCACAATGAATTGTTCTCCAAAACGGAACCATGAATTAATCCGTTCTTTTTGTGTGTTTTCTGTGTTCAGGCCATGTTCCACTAATGTTATGTTTGCATGCTGATGTTCCAACTAACCAATAGGGTTCATGAATTGATTTCCTCAACGATGAGGGTAAGTACCCATTTTTTTCGTAGGAAAAAATCATATTGCTTCCCCTGCTTCGACTAAAAAAAGGGCTAAAGAAGATTATTATTATTGGGCACCGGTCAATACAAAACTATCCAAATGTATGTATGAATTAAGTGTATTGTTATATTTCCATTAAATTAGTACCCGTTGAACTTTTAAGACTTAGCGGGTGAAGAACGATTTTGTTGGTTTGTGCCTTCACTAAGACCAACTGTGTCATGTTTCTAACTGACATAATATTGTCTGCTTTAGTACCGTCTGCATTACTGTCCAGACCATCTGCTGAAACCCAAAGGAATCTGCACGAGCCACTAGAAGATGGTAATTGCATTATAGGTTGTTTGTCCATTTGTAATGTATTTCTGTTAATCCAATAAATAAATTATCTTATGCACTGTGGTAATATGAGTAATATTTCAGTCATTTACTGATGAATGCTTTTTGTTAGCTGATTGTCTTTCTGTCCCTTTCTGTCCCCCCTTGTACAGTGAAGAGACCTGTGTCCCTTCCTCCTGAGCTGCAGTTTCTGGTGAAAGAGCTCCCCAGCTCACCAGGTGTGTATAATGGGCTGATTTTCAATTTAATTTTTTTTTCAAATAAAAGTCTGCACTGTGGCCCATGTGAGTGTTAAAGTTCCTACATGGCTGTGCAGCAGTGGTAGCAAATATGGCAATAAAATAAATGAATAAATGATACAGTATAAAGTAAATAGAGTTAATTGGAGTACATTGATCTTTTCAGAAATCCTCCCACCATCTGAGACCTCCTCTGCGACTCGTAGACCTGAGCAAACACACAGTAGGATGTTTTCATAACTCTTTAAGCGTTACTGTTCCCCAAATTTGTCTTTTATATACAGTCTATGATAATAACAATAAAACGTATAAATATTCAGACCTCTCATTAATCTTTTTCTTTTTTCATCCTTGCTGTCTCAGCTAATCCTTCTGTTGCCGTTCCCCCACGGACACTCAGACCAGACACACAGACACCTGAGCCACCACACAGTAAGATGTTTTTATGTCTACTCTGAAGATGTTACTCTGGCCTTAAAAAGGGTTTAATTTATTGTACAATCTATGATGATAATAAAATGTATAAAATGACTTAATTTCACCAAATATATTTACTTTGTCATCCTTGTTCCCACAGTTCCCAGTTCTATTCTAAAAATGTTATTGTGCCCAAAATATGTCCGTTATTAAACAGTCTATAATAACAAAAATAGCAAGTGTAAATGTTCATCTCACTAATCCACTTTTTCTTTTTTCATCCTTGCTCTCTCAGCTCATCCTTCTGCTGCCATTCCCCCACACTGAAAAAAATGACTTTTTGGTGCAGTAAACTCTATTAGATTAACTGTCATAATTTCTACCTTGTATTTTTAAGATTCAGTAAGAACTAGAGTTTCTTAAGTAAAATTAAACATTTTATTAATGTAATACATGAATTATGGGGGAAGAGTAAGTTTTACTTCGGTTTCCTCATACTATTTAAATGTTTAATAGTTGTATGTACATAAACCTAGAAATACTACATAAACTTTATGTGCAGTGAGAGTTCAGGTGTAATGTTTCTTTAGAATGACGTAACTTCCTGTAGGGCCTGCTGGAAAATAAACAAATGTCCGAATGAGCTGAAAGCGTCGGAGTCCGTCCGTCTGATTCTGAGACTGTCTGTTAATATATAGTGACATAACACTTTACTCTGAAAGTGCAGCGTTTTGAAACGCATGCACGACGCATGCGCACAATACAACAGGACTGACTCTGCTCCGGACGTTACAGGATCACAGAGCAAGGTGTAGCACGTACGACAGTCATTTCGCAGGTAAGTTATTACCGTTGTGTTTTAAATGTGTGATAATATATAAGTCTGCATGTAGTTTGACGCAAGATATGTCACTGTTCATAAGTTAACTTAAAGTTAGCATAGCGCACGACGCTGAAGTTAGCTTCCGATTCGCCAGCCTCCGATTCTGCATTTAAGGGAAAAGTTAAGGGGGAATGAATTTAAAATGAATGAATGAATAAAATTAATGAATCATAAAAACACAGTCCCTGATTTGTGAAACCCTTAATCTATTTGTGAAAATGCTATAAAGGCACATTTCACTGTTTGTTCTTTTGTTTTTTTGGACTATAGACCTCATTAGACCAGGTCCAGATTAAAAACCACTGACCCTTGACTTCTCAAATCTGGACTAGATTATCCTACAGACCCTGTTTTTATTAATCTTCAGGGTCTGTGTATTATTTTACTCAGGATTCGTGTTTTTGTAGAATCAAAATGTGTTAATTGTTTTATTTAACTAGACAAAACAAAATGTTAATTTGTGTTTGTTCATGATAGTTTATTTCTTATGAAGTCTTATTAAAATATTTTTCAATCTATCAACAGGAAGCAAATCAGAACAGAACATTATTCTCATCATTCAGGCAAGTAGAAAATAATGTATGCATGATATGATATTGTTTTGTTATTTTCCCTTATTCATCCATCATAACGTAATATTAAAATTGTGGCTGAATTTAGACCATTGTTTTAATACCACAAATTGTGTCTCTTCATTTTCAAGGTGCCCTTTGGAGGAGCCAGTGGACTTTGTGGACAGTTGGAGTTGAGGTCTAGGGAGAGGAGGTCGAGGAGAAATTCAACAGGGAGAAAGAGTAGGCCTCTTGTGATATGGGATGGTCGTGCAAAAGATGCAATTTTAGGTCATCAAAACGTTTAGAGCTCATAAAACATTCTAGGTTGAAGCATCCACACACTGGTCAAGGCCGGTCACTACCCTGCTTGTACTCAGATTGTACTTGTTTATTTAAAAGTTGGGGGGCACTTCATGCACATTTGTCTAGAAATCATACACAGACTCAACAGTCAGGGCAGATAGTTTCATTTTCGTGTCTTGTATGTAATTCATGTAGTTTTAACACAGAAGCAATATTTTGAACACCTCGGGACTCATCTGAAAAAGCACGAAACTGTGTTTTTAAAGATTGTGACTACAGTACGAATATATATTCAACTTTTGCTTCACGTAAAAGTAGGAAGTACAATCCTCACTGCATTGAAGATTTTAAATATACTGTGTTCCAGACACATTCAAGTCAGGCAAGTGAGGTAACAGAGGATAGTAGTTTGATTGAAAGTGAAGTTAAACTGTTAAATGTTCTTGAATATCTGAGTATTATATTTCTGTAATGAACATTTTTCACTGCGTATTTGAAAAGCACTATTCCAGATCTGTACTGCATGTACAAAAGTATTGGGACACCTGCACAATCTAATGCAATATTTATTTCCAGTACAATAGCTCTGCCAGCTTCTACTTTTGTTAAGCTTCTACATGCTCACTTTTTATTTACATTGTCAGTAAGGTGATCATTCCACTATTACTATTCGTTTATTACTGAAGTTGTGGTGGATGGTGCTGGTCTACCATTATAGTGCATTATATTGACAGTGTTCCTAATATTTTGCCCCAATAGTGTATATTGGATGTGTATACTGTGTAATACTGTCTGTTTGTTCTTTTTATGTCATTCATGCCAATGTTACATTTATGGCTGCCCCATTAAAAGATTGGGCAATTCAATCCACAATAGTAGTGGATTTACTTTGACTGTTCTTGTTTGTTAAACTGTTTAAAATGAAAAATAAACAGTTTAATTGCATTGTAATATAGTTGTGTGATATGTGATAAATATATATTAAATGCATTAGAGTATTGGTTACATTTATTTGGTAACATTTATCAAAAGAAAACTGGCAATGATTACCTCATTTTAGTGAATAATGTAATGTAATGTAACCAAGTCAATTAAAATGTCAAGCACAAGAAAATCATTCAAATCTACTAAATTACTTCATAACAGCAAATACTACAGGTATATAAAATTTACTTAACTTGATGTTGAAAATAAGTAGACTTTACTTAATTCGTTTAAATAAATATAACTTCAAACTTGGATGTAGTTAAGTAAATGTTACTTAATATCTTCACAACTGTTGTGTTTTATGGTAAGTAAAATTTACTTGATACTGGCAAGTGAGTGTTACTTGATATTGCAGCATTAAATTTTACTTAAATCATTTGCGTGCAAATACTTACAATATATTTTTTAAGTAAATCTTATGAGTTGTTTTTTTCAGTGCATGGACACTCAGACCAGCCCCACAGACACCTGAGCCACCACGCAGTAAGATGTTTTTATGACTACTCTGAAGATGTTATTCTGGCCAAAATGTGTTTAAATGTATTATATAATTTGTGATATTAATAAAATATGCGTGAACATGACTACATGTCGCTGATTATGTTTTTGTTTTTC
Organism: Scomber japonicus; assembly: GCF_027409825.1. Lineage (NCBI taxonomy): Eukaryota > Metazoa > Chordata > Actinopteri > Scombriformes > Scombridae > Scomber > Scomber japonicus. Next base: position 29,033,649 of record NC_070594.1, on the reverse strand, counting down.
ATTCTTGTTCCCTCAGCTGAGCCCTCTACTTTTGTTCCCCCACCGGTACTGAAGTCGGATCAGGATATCAACAGCTGGACCTGTTCTTATCATCAGAAGGTGTGGATGAGGACAGAACTCCAGTCTCTGGGACTGTGGCCCGGGTCCCACCATATGATCAAGCCCGGAAACGCGTCTCCCTCCACAGCTAGAGCTCATCGATACTGTGTCAACTCTCCCATCACAGAACTTCTTTCAGCTCCATCCATTCTTCATCTGGAAACCAGAGAGTGATATTATGGTGAGCCTGAGAAATAATTATATACTCCCATGTCTTCACGGTTGTCCAAAGCCAGACATAGTGTCAGCCGGTGTGGGGAGGCCCCGAGTGATTGTTGGCACCAGTGGACAATATTACATCTTTGCTTCAAGCCTGCGCTGCAGGATGTGCAAGAGTGTCTGGTTTGCCGATAGTCCTCGGTGGCTGGAAAAACTGCCGAAACGGTTCACTAACATTCTGCCAGCTTTCCTCACATACAAGAAGGCAATTTGCAAGTCTGTGCTTCATGAACTAAGGTGCGCGAGCAAATCACCCAAAAACCAGGTGAATGAGCTGATGCACCTTAAATAGGAACAAGCTCATCTGGCATACCTTCACAGCATAGAGAACATCAGGGATGCTGAAGCGGGGGCGTATGGGCAGAAGACTCTTGGTAACCTTGTGAGGGTGATGACTCGCCACAGTCTTTTGGAGCCTATGATGACACAGATGGGTGGTGTGGAATCTCTGTCTCTGCTGCCTACCTCACTGACTGTCTCATTGATGAGTACCGGCGCCAAGAGCCAGCCATGACCAAACTCTTGCAGGGCACTTTTGGACAGGTGTTGCGGTCTGACCATACAGGGAAGGTGGCACGAAAAGTGACCTTGTCATCTGGCTCCATGTCCAGTTATGCCATCATGAATGAGAACTGGATGATTGCCTCCTGGGTAATGGTGCAGTCAGAGGCAGACACATCCCTTGAACCCATGTACCAGGGTTTATCCAAGAGATACAATGATGCAGGGGTGGAGAAGGCCAATTACCACTGGGTTGACAGGTGAGAAACAACAGTATTAGCTTTCACTCTCACTCATAACATTCATCACATTTATGATTTTTAAAAAAGCAATTTTTGAAATTGTAATAATTTCCTGCTCCTTGTTTTCAGAGATTGCTGCGCACCATTTAGAATCCCTGACGTTCACCATGGAGAGCACCTCAACTGGGATGTCTGGAAGACCACAGAGTTTATCATTACTGAGGCCACTGCTGGGACTCTGGAGAACACATGTGCATCCCGTACGCAGTACAACTCCAGCATTGTGGTCAAGCTGGATTTGTTTCATTGCATGAGGCGTTTCACACGAGAGTGCACCTCAGAGCATCATCCACTCTACAGCACCTTCTGTCAGCTCCTCTCCGCTGCCTTCTCTGTCGTGGATCTGGACAACCTGAAGAAACTCAAGGATGCATATCTGTTTTGTGGAATTCAGCCACCAAATCCTACAAAACAGCACATCAGAGAGCACTGCAGGACCAGAATTCCACCGTCAACAAAACTGGTCGACAGACTACAGAAAGTTCTCTAGCATTTCCACCTGACCACTGATCCAAACAATACACCACTCTTTAAACCCTCCATGCTGAAGACTTGGCGCATACAGCGTGTGCACATTCTCCATGGTTGCCTCGGTGACCCTGAACTCCCTGACGGCATCATGTACAGGTATGGTGAAATCCTTCATGAACCATGTACCTGGTGAAGGTGCCAAAGTCCCTATGTGGATCCCTGTCAGACGTACATCGCAGCAGGAGGGGTACCACTATCATCTGTCGTCCAGTCCCTCTAGATTGGGACAAACACAGAACACAAAAGAGAACAAACCAGTTGCTCCCGTGTCACCTGTCCAAGCCCCAGACACAGCACCCTCCCCAAGTTTGACACTGCCCTCTGCCTTGACATCACCCGGACCAGCACCATCTGTCAGCCCTGTCCACTCTGCTAGTGCACTGCAAAAGCAGGAAATGCCACAAGAGGATGATCAGAAGCATCCAGTTGCAATGGGTAAGTTAACATAACACTGTGTATAAAGTTTTTCTGTATGTTTTAATGTAATAACATGAACAACTGAGGAACTCTTATCGCCTGACTGTGTTCCAGAAATCTCACATGCCCTGCCCCTGCCGCCGAGTTCTTCACCAAGGAGTGCTCGCATCGGACCCATATAGACGGGTGGGCGGGTCTTTGTGTTGGACCACAAGCGCTGGACACCACCTATGAAAGAAGCTATCGATGGTCTACTAGACAAACACCGCAGACAGAAGGACATGTTGAAGCTTGTGGATCAAGACTATGCAGTTATGGTCACATGGTAACAGTCTGCTTCACCCCACAACCAAACACCACATAACACAATACATAAAACACCTTGCAAAACAGTTAAACACCAGCTCATCACTGAATACCAGTCCAGAAAAATTGGAGGAGACACAAAAACTGTGGCAAAGTTTAACGGAGGGCAGTGCAACTGTACATATCCCGGTTTTAGAACTGCCACCAGCTATTGTTAATCCTGTAGATCAAGTCCCACTGCAACAACAACAACAGCAGCAGCAACAACAACCCAGACAGACAAAAAAATGTCTGTCGTGTGACCAACCAAAATCAAGCTACCAAAGTGATGGATCGTCAGTCCATCACTTTTACCAATCAGGACCAATCAGATACTACTACTGCTCTGTAAAAGTGTTCAAATCGTATTCTGCAGAGGGCCTGACCAACCCTAGAATGCCACTTGAAGAGTTTTCACAGACTGACTTCTTTCAGCGTGAATTGCAGCTGACACAGCACAGAGTGGAGGACAAAGCTGAAAAGAAGAGGAAACTGTCAGATCGTCAACATAAGGGAAGACTGTGCCGTTTTTATCGGACACAGCTAAAGCAGGGCCCTAACAGTTAACACATTCACACAGGGTTCCCAGGAGTGGCAGGGAAATATATTTACTGCCCAGCTAAAATGCTAAAGGAGATGTCATGGAGGGAATTTCAAGCCTCTTCATTCTATTCCATGGAAAAGGAGGGGTGGGCAGCAGAGAAAAATACATAGAAGTCTCTGGTGCTCTGCTGGAAAGTCCCATTCATTAGTGCCTTCCTTACTGCGTCTGAACAAGACAGAAACCTGACTACAACAGGAACCTTGATAGCATCCATGGTGACTTGTGATATAATATTTTGTATATTTGTATATTGTATTTGTGTATTGACTGATGTAATTTGGATGGTAGGGTGAAAAATTTGATTTTCCACTGAAGGCACGTGTTGGAGTGGGTCTGATTAAAAAGATTTTCAATGAACTTGTTTCTCTTGATTTCATCTTCAAAGCATTGGTCAAAGAAGTTATTTTTAATTCATTTTGAATGCAGCAGTATATCAGTCTTGATAATATGTTATACTATATTACATGATATACTTTGGGCCTCCCTCTATACAGTTATATACAAATGATACACAGATTTCAGACTGAACAGGTGTTAATTCTAACCTGCCTCGTGCAATTTTGAATAACTAGTACCAGAAGTTCAGTACCACTGACAGGGAAAGCAATATTCAGAACGAAGGACAGCAGCCAAAAAGTGCTGCAATCTGATTGGCTGGCAATGAATTACAACTATGCGCGGCCCGCGCGTGACAGATGGCGATACTGTCCACTATACTAACGAGGAATTGAACCTACTTCTTATCAGACACTTCCATCATTTTGTATTCAGTTTTTTAAGTACTCATTAATATGGATACATACATACATACATGCGTTACACATTGTATTGCATTTGCTCTGAACTCCAGCTTCAGAATGTAACCTGATTGTGTAAACTGACTTGTCACCATCAGTGATCAGTACTAACACCTTTTTTAATCACCATAATTAAGACGAACTTCTGAGTTAAGATACAACATAGCAAATAGTAATTCGTATACAACGGCGTGTGACACTGGTTATACTACTGGCAGAATAAAAACATGGTTATTTGTACAACAGAAGAAATGGCAACAGCAGTGAATATTTAGGCTAATCACAAGTTGTTACGACCCCGATTGTGTCTAGGGGGTGGGGAAGTAACAAACAAAACAACTAAACAAAAATATTCCCAGACACCAGAGGGGTATTGCACGAAACCAGGATAAGGGATTAAGACGGGATATGTTAGTTATCCTGGCTGAATTTAGACTCAAGTCGGTTGCATGAAAGCAGGTTAAATTTAACCCGGCCCAGTTACTATGGTGATTTATTCTCTGCAGCTAGCCTGCTCCAGACCAGGCTAACAACCAGGCTAAGATTATTCTCAGGGTTAGGGGCAGTTCTACTGTCAATCATGTGACAAATTAATGGGTTTTACAGCATTTCCATGGTCTTTCTAAATATGTTGATATAATAGACTATATTGTCGTTTCATTAAAGTCTGTTGACTGTTTAATTGCAACAGTCATTTTATAGTCATTCATGTGGTATCATTATTGTGTATAACGTACAGTAGATTTACTTTGTACTATTTACTAGCCGATACTCACAATGTTACTTGGCTGCTTCTGAGGCTGAGCAGCATCTGGGTCCTGTTACACCTTATTTTCTATTAGCACCAAATCACTGACTTCATATCCATTATGGGCTAAATGAGCAAGACATTTCCACAAAATTGACATGATACCTCAAGCCTGGAGTCCAGCAACACTGTCTCCTCATCTGCAGAAGTGCATCCTGCAGCTGCAGATATGCCTTCCCCCTGCCCTACACCTAATTATAATAATTGTTTGCACTTAATTATATTTCCTGAGTAGCATGCACTTTTACTTGCCACATTTAAATCAAAGTGTTTATTTTAATTTAAATCAAAACTGTTGATTAGTGGGCTTGGACAGTAACTTCTTTAGTCCTTTAATTGTAATTTTGACAGTTCTAGTGGACTGCACTGTTGTATTAATTGTACTTTTTTTTAAAGTATATTTTTTGGGCTTTTTGCCTTTGATGTACAGTTAGTAGAGAGAGACAGGAAAACTGGAGACAGAGAGGGGGGAATGACATGCAGGATAGGAGTGCTTGGTGCGGGATTTGAACCAGGATTGCCTGCAGCGAGGACTGTAGCCTCAACACATGGGGCAAGTGCTCTACCCACTGAACTATGCTTAACCCGATAATTGTATATTAATTGCACTACTTATGCATTGAGCCGGTCCGCGATTGTCTGCCAGGCTTTCTCCTTTTCCTTGATTACAGTGCTTTGTGCTTATGTTGCCTTTTTTTCTTTATTCTTTATTTTCTTTAACCTCATCATGAAATTCCATCAGGAGCTGTTGTTCAGCGGCCGTGAAGAATGACGCGCAACACCTTTCCATTTTCCAATCTGTGATTCTGTGATCGATGGCATGGGTCTATTTGAGAATGCCGTGAACACGCACTTATCCCAACTATCTACACCTGGCTGACATAGCCGCGCCTTTTCATCCTGGCTCAGCAAACGTGCAACCGAATAAGCCAAGATGCACCGGTCAGACTAGATCAAGCTGCGCTTGCTCAGTTGTCCTGGATTTCTTTATTCTACTTTTGTGCAATACCCCTCTGAGATCCAAACCAAAAACTCAATTTATTAACGGACAACTAAAGATGAGCTTCCAAAAAACAAGGGAAACCGATCGATGATGAGGCAGTCAAATCACACCGCTGACAGGAACGACAGGAACGACAGGAACGACAGGAACACCAGGAACACCAGGAACACCAGGAACACCAGGAACACCAGGAACACCAGGAACACCAGGAACACCAGGAACACCAGGAACACCAGGAACACCAGACTCAGACACACGCACACAGCTCTGTTCAGCACACTGCCAGAAGGCCAACTGCCCTGGCATCAGCTTCACAGGGTTCTTAAGCTGGACAGCCTGATGAGCCACAGCTGCGCTAATCAGTGGGGGAAAAAAGGGGGCGGTACCTGCAGAAAAAGAAAAGGAACAAGAAACCACAGAAAGCACACAGCACGTAACAGCCCCACCCATAAAAATCAACCCCACCTCCCACAAATCATCCCACAGGATGCCCTAACAAAATAAAGCTTGCACACCGGGTGACACCACACCAGCCTGAAGTAGCACCGCTCCAAGGGCACGAGTATCCACCTCAAGCCTAAAGGCCCAGAGAAGTTCGGGTGCAGCCAGCACTGGAGCACTGCAGAGAAGAGACTTGGCATTAACAAAAGCATGGTCACAATCACCATTTCAGACAAATAGCACCAAACACCACACAGCATGTAACACCCAAGACCGATGGTGCGTAGCACTGGACAGAAACTCTGAAATGACAGCCTGCCACACTGCTGTCCAGAAGACATCCCATCATCCCCCTCAGATTTTGCACATGCAAGCAAAGGATCATCTGCCTGTGCAGCAATGAGCGCCTTAGGGTTCAGGGGCAATGGGGTTGCAGGAGTAACCACAGGTTCAGTCACCTTCTCTGGTTCCTTCAACCTGCAGTTCACTGAACCTTCACTAGAGGGCAACACATCCTGCGATAGAGCAGCCACAAACAATGAGTCCGTCAAATCAACTTCCGGTGCCTGCTTTCGGGCCTGAGCTCCAGTTAACACACTAACGAAGGCATCAGGGTGCCGTTTGACTTGACCATCCTGCTCCGACTCAGGTAGAGGTTCACTAACCACCTCAGACACAGGATAAACTTTACCGCCAGCAATGTCATTTCCCATGATGAAGTCAATGCCATCGATTGGAAAACAGGAACGGACACCAACAGGGACGAAACCAGTGGCCAGATCAGATTTTATATGTACACGATGTAGGGGTGCAGGAACAAAACCCATTTCAATCCCTCTTACGACCACAGCACTCACATCAGATGTGACAGCTGCAGGTAGGACACTGTCAAGAATAAGAGACTGCGAACAGGCAGTGTCACGCAAGACTCTCACCAGACGCTGGTCCTCTGGCTTTCCTGTGACACGTAACAGGAAAAAATAAATGGTCTAAAACAGTCATCGGGTACCCCAGACAGGTTGGAGGTGTCACTGAGGGAGGTTTTGATCAGCCCCACCCCTTTCGGTTTCAATGGAGCCCCCTGATTCCAGGCAGTGCAGTTGGCAATTAAGTGACCCGTCTCATGGCAGAAAAAAAACACTCTCTCAGACTTGGAGGAGGTAGAAACCTCAGCACCAGGCACCGGTGAGCTAGGCCTTGGAGACCACTGACGATAGGCAGGTTCACGTCTGACAAACATACCCTTATGTGTAAGCGTAAACTCATCTACCAGAGTAGCAGCCTGCTGCAGAGTGGTCACCTTCTGCTCATTTAAATATACCGCGGTACGCTCTGGAACACAGTTCTTGAACTCCTCCAGTAGCATTAACTCTCATACCGAAGCAAGATCCCTAGCTTTACATGCAGCACACCACCTGTCAAACAGCATCCCCTTCTCTCTGGCAAAGTCGATGCGATTTTGGTTCTGGGCTTTCCTGAGACCGCGAAAACGCTGTCTGTAAGCCTCCGGCACAAGCTCATAAGCACGCAGAATAGCACCCTTAACCTGCTCATAGTTTAGCCCGTCTTCCACCGACAAAGAAGAGCAAGCCTCCTGAGCCCTGTCTGTCAGCTTACACTGTAGCAAAATAGCCCACACATCTGCCGGCCAGCGTAACGCAGCGGCAATACGCTCAAATGCACCAAGGTAGGACTCAACTTCTGCCTCGTGAAATGTAGGGACCAAAGAAATGTGTTTGCTTACATCAAAGGAGACAGCTGGGCCCGGTGTAGCTTGGACCTCAGAGGACAGAGCTGCACGGGCCTGCACCTCCACCTGGCGCAGCCTGACAGCAGTGTCTGCCTCCAGCCTCTTAAGCTGAAGCTGATACTCGCACTCGCGCTCCTGCTCCCGCTCCCGCTCCTCCTCCTCCTTTTCCAACTGAAGTCGAGCTAACCGGATTTTTAATCTGGCATCCAATTTGGAGCCAGGGCTTGACTCAGCAGAGAAAGGAACAAAAGGCGGTAACGTGACTGGCTTCATGATCACTTGATCCCCCTGCATGACCGGAGTAAAACTAACCGGCTGTCCGGCAGTCCCGCCAGCCGGATGACCTGAGCGGCCCGCCGCCGAAAACCTATCCGCTTCCTGGTGACTCACACACGGGGAAGCTTCTGCCCCGACCGCAACCTGGGATACATCCCCAGGGGCTGGCAAACTTACCACTCCCCTAGTCAACAAACCCTCCAGAACGACGGCTCTAAGCTCCGCTTTCGGCAGAGACCGTGACACATCAATCCCATAGTACTCCGCAATCACATGCAAGTCAATCCAACGCAGTCAGAGACAGGTAGGAGGCAAACACATTTACATAAAAAGTTGACATGCTTCCCACACACCTTGGGAAAAGCAAGACACACACACACCAACCACACAGCAACGCGGTTGCCACACCACCGGAAACCAACACGGCAAATATGACGTCGGAGACCAAACAGCAACAGCGCCAATCGACGAAACAAACCTCCCCAGAACCTGCCCAATACAAACTTACCTACCTATCTTCTGAGGCGTGCTGGGCTCGAGGCGTCTTACAGGCCTAAACATCAGCGGACCCTGACAAGCCAGCCCCCTCTGGAGAATAAAATCCCCGCCCGGAGTTAACCCCGAAGATAAAAAAGGCAAAACAACAAAAGAGTGCCCGTTGGAAAGGCTGATTACTCAGCCCAGCTGGACACTCACCTGACTTAACTGGGGAAGCCACACACCACACATCGCAGGCTGATGGCACTCAGACACCACTACTCACCGTGAGACACACCGGACCACTATCCCGGACGAGCCCCCAAATCTGTTACGACCCCGATTGTGTCTAGGGGGTGGGGAAGTAACAAACAAAACAACTAAACAAAAATATTTCCAGACACCAGAGGCCTGTACTACAAAGCTGGATTAACCTATCCAGGATATCTCTCCGTTACCTGGGTTGACTTAACCAGATATTCGCAGTCCAGGATAAGCGGTACTACGAAGCTGGTTATCAACTCGGTAAATCAACCCAGGGTTTTCCAATCTGGATCTCTGCGCGTTCACATAAAGGGGAGGTGTTTGCAGCGTCTGACCAATCACAAACATGCAGAAACCCTGCAGAGCAGACTACTTTACCATGGAGGAGCAGACAATTATTCTTCAACAATATGAAGAATTCAATCACATCATCCAGGCCAAAAGCAACACTGATGCTGCAGCAGCAAAAGCCAGGAAGGAATGCTGGCAGAAAATTGCCGACTCTGTTAATGTGTAAATTCATGAGATCATACAATATTAATTTATCAGACAATATAAACGGACAGCACTCTGATCACACAATGTCACTTTATTACGGCACAGACGTTTGGGGCAGATCGCTTCCTCAGTGCCCTTCCTTTCATAAGAGACATTAAGTTAGTTTAATATTCAACATTCAAAATACAAACCTATTATGCGCTTCAACCATTTGAGTGAATGATTTCAAACCAACTGTATAACATACAGAATAATATCCCTCATGTGCCTCAAGGATTATTTTACAAATATGTATTTTCGTCAATTTTTTACAATTACAATAAATAAATACAGTTATTATGCTCCCTGACACTTTGATCTCAGGATGTCAAACCTACAGAATAATATCCCCGACGTGCCTCAATGATTATTTTTTAAATATATATTTTGGCCAGTTAAAAAATTGCATCTATCACTAAAAGCTCTTTCTCTCCTAAGCGCTCCTCTCACGATGCGCGCAGCAATGTTGACAGGATCTTCTAAGACTGGACAGGTCATTTTATAAGAGAACTGATTGGTCAGGAGGTGGTGCTTTTGTACTCATTGATCTCTTATCCAGAACATAACCTGCTCCGGAGCAGGTTAGCCGTTCAGCATAAGTTACCATGGTGATTTACCCCGGTAAGAAGTGAACCAGCTTCTTAGTACGGAAAACCCAGGGTTAACCCTGAAGTTACCTCGATAAGAGAAAATCCAGCTTCGTAGTACAGGCCTCTGAGATCCAAACCAAAAACTCAATTTATTAACGGACAACTAAAGACGAGCTTCCAAAAAACAAGGGAAACCGATCGCACACCAGGCACACCAGGCACACCAGGCACACCAGGCACACCAGGCACACAGCTCTGTTCAGCACACTGCCAGAAGGCCAACTGCCCTGGTATCAGCTTCACAGGGTTCTTAAGCTGGACAGCCTGATGAGCCACAGCTGCGCTCATCAGTGGGGGGAAAAAGGGGGCGGTACCTGCAGAAAAAGAAAAGGAACAAGAAACCACAGAAACCACACGGCACGTAACACAAGTATAGAAAATACACCATTGACCTCTGGCTCGTAAGGCCTTTAAACAGCAAAAAACATTTTGTTTACAGGACATATATGTGGAATTGATCACTCCTCTTATGTATTTTCACAGCACAACATTTTTATTTTATCTGATTTTACCCTCCTCATAGGCTACTATTCACTCTTCTTTTGATTTGAGACTGTAACTCAAAATAAAAGCCTTTTATCAAACTAGCCTGTTGATGAATTTGTTGCCTGTGCATTTTCTGGATACTCATAGAGTTCCAGTGGCCCCTAACCTAATCCAATAATCAATAACCTCCACAGCTGTATACTCAATGTGAAATAATGAATTAATTTGATGACTTGAATATTAAATTCATATCATCTAAAATAATAATTTGTTGAAACTACGTTTTATTAACTTGAAATTAACTTTTAATATAAATTATGTAATAGTCATAAAATGATACCTACTGTAAGAAAGTGAAGTCTGCATTTGTATCTACAAGGTGCAAAAGTTTATTCTACTTCTTGTTTTGTCATGCTGCTACTTTTTGTTTTTGTTTTAGGTCAAAAAGTAATAATTCATATTTGATGTATAATATAGTGAACACTATGTTTGAAATGTTTAAGTTGGACATAAACAATTTTATTTGAACTCACATCAGTTACATTTCAAACTGCTACACCATACAAATGTGGAAAGTGTCTTGCCTGCTGTTTGAGCACCATCTGGTGGTTAAAAGCCTGAACAGCTCATCTCCTGGATGAGTGCAGCAACAGACAGACAGCTCAACAAAGGTCCAGCATGATTTATTTGGATCAGAAAGGAATGGGAGCTTTGTGAATAGGTTAATTAATCACAGACATATACATGGCATACATGCAACTGAAGCTAAAAAAGAAACACAACATATTAAAGTCTCAGGAAAATGCTTGTAATATATAGTGTAAGATCAAACTGAATTCAGAATCACAAGAATGTAGTTCTGTTGTGGTTCAAGTCAGTCTTACACTGGCTCACTGAAAGAAGTGATGCAAACACAAAAGAATTAAACTAAAATAAACATTTTGACCTTCTAACGTTACCCTGACCTTTATACATATACCAACCTCACTCCCTCTGCTCCCAATGAAAAACACAACATACCTGAACCACCTGATCAACCTGAACTCAACTCTCAAAGACACTTACAAAACAGTGATGACATACACAAGACAAGACAGAGGACAGCAGACAAGATCCAGACTGACAACATGAAAACAGAGAACACAGAGTCAACAACATGACACTACAGAAACACAAAATGATGACAACCAGTGGTGATGACAAAGCACAGAGTGAAGTTCTTTAAATCAATCATTTAGTGCAATTAAGCCAAATTAAGTCCAAACCATGAGGTGCATCACCAAAACAGAAGTACGATTCATGCTGAACAGAACTACCCATCACACAGCTCATAGGTTAGGCTTCTCATAGACATGGTCTTTTTAAATAATGTAATAAGAACGTTACTATAGTCCTATATAACAATGAAAATAAGGTCTCTGCAGGATGTTTAAAACTAACATAAAAAAGTAATGTCAAATAATTGCAGCTTAAATCTAAAAGTTCAACTTTATTTTTCTCTTAAAGTACAAGAGACTCATATGATGGCAGGCAGGATATCAAAACTGAACATAGTGCAGATTATCCTCAGACCATGGGAACAGGCTGTACCCAGCAGGAAAAGCAAATACTTCAATCACAAAGGCTGAATATTTAGTTGGCTCTCCTGCAGATATGAAGGAAACAGTTAGTGGGAGTGTCTCTTCTCCAGCTATCTTCTCACAGACAGGTTTTTATTAGGAGTTAGCTGCAACTGTTGGGCTCAGACTGCCTTAGACAGTGTTAGTGATTCCTCTTTATCCTCTTGAAGGGCTCCATTCATCCTCCAGCAAGCTCTACTTAGAATACTTCAGGGCAAGCTGCACAGGAAATAAAACAAAAAAACATGAATGCAATAAAAAACAAAACAAACACATACTATTCAAATCTGAACTCGTATATATCAATCAGCTGTGGAAGAATACATCCTTTACTTCAGTAAAAGTACCAATAATGCAATGTAAAAAGTACATTAATATTATCAGCTTGGTTTAGATAAAGTATAGCAGTAAAAGTTGTGCTTTGGCCACAAATGTATTTTCAGTTTTTGGACTTTTTCTGTAATCTTTGATTTTTGCTGAAATATTGGATCATTTGAACATTTATTTAAATGAAACCATGTGAGAAGTTTAGAGGTAAAAAATCACAATTTGGTGGAGCTGTTAACAACTCATAGGTCACCTTATGAGCAGTGTCTGCAAACTGCTGGGCTTTGTGCATCAGTTCCACAGTCTTGTCCTCAGCACGAGTCAGTCTATCACCACGCTCTCCAAGAGCAACATTCACCCTGTGAACTACATTACCCATGCTCCCTTTGACACGCTGCCCAGACTGAACTGTTCATACACACATAAGAAGAGAAACATGTAAAGGAAAATTAATTCAGGTAAATAGTCAGTGTAGCACAAGTAATAATTCAAAAAATATAGTTTAGAACAAACATTCCCAATCATAAATATTTTTTTCTTCCAAGCACCAATAAAAAGGGTGGAAGGCGGTCACCAAATACATTTTTCATATGTTTCATCCTCTGGGATCTGTCAATATCCACAAGGAGCATTCTGACCTGGTGCTAGCATCACTGAGGTCAAGTGGGACCATGGATATGTAGACTATATGTCCTGTCAGTCTGTTCCAGAGAAAGATATCTCAACAACTAGTGGCCATAGTGTTGACAGACTGAAGAGTGTGAGACATCACAGACTGGCAAAGTTGTATGGTGAGTGCATTAGTGTCAGTGTGAAAAAATCCCACCAGCTTCAAATGTTTTTTAGATTCAAGATTAGATTGGATTCAACCCTGAGTCAGTCAGAGGTTATTCCCTTTTCTTATTCACTGAAGCATCACTCTGTTTTATCAATAGTACAGCATATCATCGGTCGACTGAGGTTAAGCATGTTGCAGTGCTGTTTAAGTGTAAGTTGGTGCCTTGCTGCAGCCTGGCACCTCTCCCACCCATTACACGGCCCCTGTCAGTGGGTTCAATGGTGCACCGTGCTCCCTCTCAGTCTCAGGCCTCATAAAGACCAGCCTTTGTGTCGACCTCCCCGAAATAAACAAAGTCTCCTCTCATCTGACCGTCACATCACAGAGCACAGAGACGCCTTTCTGCTGCAGCAGAGAGGTACATTACAGTGAAGACAATAGACAAAAAGGCAGCAGGGAAAATAACCCAGAGAAACAAGCCCAGGGTAATATGACCTGAGGAGTCATGGTGTCATACAGTGAAGATGTTAGGGATGAAACCTGTGGCAAGAAGTTGTTTTGAGTCCCAAAATAGAGAATAGGCCGAACATAGTAAAATGCTTAGAGAAAAAAATGCAAAAACCAAAGTCTTTCTGTAACCACTTCACTAAACAAAATTGACCCTGTCGGGTTTGACTGTTTATAAAGCATGAGGTAGAAATGATCATGCAATTCCATGTTAGACCTTTTTAGCCAACTACCTCATATTCAAGTTAATGTCTAATGTGCTGCCAGGTCAAAATTGACCTGAGGACCACAGGAGTGTTTATAGATAAGAAGATAGATCCTGGTAAAGTGTCATTGTTTTAGCTTTCATACCTCTGCCATCATATTAAAAGTTACTCCATTGGTTAAGTTAGATAGATAGAGTGGGTTATGGTTCGATCCCCAGATCCAGTCTGCATGTCAAAGTGTGCTTGACCAGGATACTGAACCCTTAAATTGTGTGCGAGTGTGTGTGTGTGAATGATTGAGCACAGAAACATTGTGGGTCACTTTAGGTAAGGAGCTCTCTATTGCTCCTGGTGAGCAGGTTGGCACCCTGTATGGCAGCCTCTGCCATCAGTGTATGAATGATGGCCACACTCATTCATACACTGATGGTATGTTGATATGTGTTGTAGATGGGGCTGGGTATCGGTACTCAATACATTTAAGGTATTGACTGAAATAAATAGATACCAAGTAGTATCGAAACATTTCCTGTCAAATAACACCTGCAATCAATCCTTTTTGCACGCAAGCATTCTACGATTTAATACAACATGTAATTGGCCCACTGCCACAGCAGCTACAACTCATCTGTGATGGTAAAGTCACGGTGAGTTAGAGTTAGTTCACTTAGCAGTTCAGCAGCCAAGATGCCACCTAAACGCTCTAAAGTGTGGCTACACTACACATATGTTACACCAGATAAAAGCAAGTGCACAAAATGTGTGATGGGTATCAAATGAAGTACTCAATTGATCACTTTAAGCGTACTTGGATTGGTACTGGTATTATCATTTTTTAAATGATACCCAGCCCAAGTAGTGGAGCACTTTGAGTGGTCATTAAGACTAGAAAAGCACTATATAAATGCAGTCCATTCTAAATCCGTGTATCATTCGTTCTTTCTATTTTCGATTGGAAATCAAAAATCAAAATACGAAAAAGTGACAAATTATTTTGTTTTTTGTTTTTAAATCTAACACAAAAAAAGAAAAAATGTCTGGTTTTTCATATTTCAATTTTAGGCTCAAATAAAAAATACGAAATGGAAAAACGGACGACAGGACTGAATTTGATTTTAATATTTAATTGGTCGAATTTACGTGACCCGGAAGTTTGGTAATGAGCGTTAGCGTTAGCTTTCTAGCCGCCATCTATCCGGATCACGTTCAACCATCGACCATGGAGAGCTATGTGCTGTTTAAGGGAACAAAGCGTGTGACGCTAAAAGAGGAGGACATGACGACTGATAAAATCAACAGGATTTTTCAGATTACATAAGATTATTCTTCTTTCTGCTGACTTTCCATGAGATATGGGAGGTTTTTGTTTTTATTGTAGCTTATTAAAATGCAAGATAATTTTTCTGACTGATTTTGCCCAATATCGCCGTGTATTTCGCTTTCGGAGAAGTTCCGCTTCTTTCCCCCGCCCTCTCACCTTGTCTTTGTTGTCAATTTGTTGTCACTTTGTAGCCGCTCCACAGAGGGCACATGGCTAATTAATATGCACGTGCTGACCATATATGGTTGTGTCCAGGCGGGGCAGAGTATGAGGTGTGTTTACTTCCGCACCATTCTTGGGTCCGGTGTGATATATCAATGGAAAATTGCGAAATTGTCTTTTCGCCGTATGCAAAAATGTAGTAGCAGTTTTACACCCTTTTTGATAAACGAGGCTCCAGATTTGTAATATTTACAATGACCAGTTACCCTCACTCATGTAAACCTATCAGTGGGTGTTGCTGTTTGCTTTCTAAAGATAACAATCTCCATCTTATTTTGTGGCTTGTTTCTCAGCTGTTTATAGTCCCACAGGTATCCATGTGGTTATCATTATCTGCTTCATTTGCACTTTTTAAAGCACAAGCATCACCTGACGCCGGAATTCATGCACGGGCTATGATAAATTCTCTCTGCTGCGCGTAGAGCCATTTCGGAGTCACGTAAACCGACCAATTAAATATTAAAATCAAATTCAGTCCTGTGGCCCGTTTTTCCATTTCGTATTTTTTATTTGAGCCTAAAATTGAAATATGAAAAACCATTTTTCCTTTTTTTTGTGTTAGATTTAAAAACAAAAAACAAAATAATTTGTCACTTTTTCGTTTTTTGATTTTTGATTTCCAATCGAAAATAGAAAGAACGAATGATACACGGATTATTCAAGATCCAAAAAGACTCAATCCTACACTTCCCATAATGCATCCAATTACAACCTAGATGCTCCATACCCAGTTTAAACTCCACACATCCTGTTTGTAAAACAGACATTCTGTTATATATATATATGACTTATCACACTCCTATCACTTATCACACTCCTCATAATTAGCTAGCTGATATTTTGTGTACATTTGGAAGAGTTGCCTTACCGTGACCGTGTGAATGAGTTTGGTTTGCAATCACCATATTTTTCATACGATTCAAGAAGGCTTTGCAGCGGTAGATGACCAAATTCATGGTGCAGGCATCTGGCAGAACAAGGACAAAATGTTACAACAAAGGACATTATTAAAATAATTTCCAGATCTTAACCTTTAAATGTCACGTACCCCCTGTGAGTTTGGACTGGCAGTTAATAAACTCTGTCTGTTTGGGGGGAACGTAGCTCTTCCGTCGGGCTTGCAGGGTTTTGGATGCAGAGGTGGGTGAAGAACCACTGGGCCCAGCTCTGACCTCATGATGAGCACCCTGGCTCACTTTCCCCTGGCTGCCCGCCTTGCCCAGTTTCCCAGGCTTTCCCAGAGTCCCAGCCTTCCCCTCCCAGTAGGTCTGGCAGGCATGGTACAAGATCTGGACAAATATGCACTTCTCTGCTGATGAGCTAGCCACCCACTGGTCAACAGTACTGTCAAACACCAGGTCGAACTCTGGGCTGTCCTGAAAGAGCAGAGCACAGGCAGGGTATTCTAAATATTAAATTGTATGGGCATCTTTTAAATAATTATAACAAAACATGTAAACAAGACTGGGGCCTGCTGATAGACTTGTTTTGTGTGTGTTTCTGAGTGCTGCTGACCTTGTTGGGGTTAATGCCGTTGACCTGTCGAAGCTGCTCCACTCTCCACTGGGACCTCCTGGTGAAGGTGGAGGAGCCAGCAAACTGCTTCACCTTTGTAATGAGGAGCTGATGTGGCCTTGTGTTGGTCACTACACAGACAACAAACAAGATCCTCTGGAAAGTGCTCTCGATATGAATTTAGGGTTGCTTCTAAAATCTGATATGAAAGCCTTCAATAACATTTTTGCAATAGAACAGCTAGGGAACTGCAGAAGATGTAAGAAGCTGAGCATCCTTATTATTGACAATCAAAGGAAAATGGTTGGGGTAGTGGAATGAGCAGCAGAAGCAAACAGTGTTAGCATTGGAGAATAAGCAGGGTATTAGTGAGCAGAGGTGTTCAGTGTGAGTACAAGCAGAATCCTCCTAATGAAGTCGCTCTATTGAATTGAACTTTTAACAGTGAGGCTTCCCCAGTGACCAGTGCCAGCACTGTTCAACCCAGACGTGGTATACAGTACACAACTCCTTGTTTAAAAGCTTATTGAAAGAACTCTGTTGCAGATAGATGGGTGCTGTTATCTTTATCTTGTGAATAGGGTTTGTATGGACTTAACCTCATCCTGATCTAAATGTAAAAGTTCAAACCAGCAACACACTGGCCTTATTTATTGAACTTGAACATCACAGAGTCATCACAGAGTACAAACATATCTATATGTTTGTATGTCTGTCTAATCTATCTACCTTGAGTTACTGTCCTGTAGAATGGACCTCCTTTCAATTTTTAGCGCTGCATGTCTGTGAAGTAAAGATGTTCTGCTAATCTTCAGCACATAAAGAAAGCCTACAAATCAGATTTAACCTGAAACACAGATGAATGTAGTGTAGTTTCCTTTGGCTCCAGTGGGCAGGAATGACATCCGCTTTCTTTGCCTCCTCTTCACCTCAACTGCCACTAGCATCCGCTCATCACGAGGGATAAAGACCTCTTTGTTGATGGAAGACTGAATGTTCATTGTAGTCCCACGACCTACACAGGTGATAGATGGAAATGACTGTGCTTGTTAGGTCTGTTCAAACATCGGACTAATATCCAGCTAGTGTATGGAGCCAAATCTGGGTTTGTTTTCTTCATTCGAAAAAAGAGATTTTAATACATTGTTGTATTTTTCAGAATTCAATATCAAAACTTGGACTTTCAGTTGGACTTTCTTTTTCGAATGAAGAAAACTAATGACCCAGATTTGGCTCCATATTAGTGTAGCTGGGCAAAAAGACAAATCAGGGTCAAACCGGGTGCTTTTTGCCGAGAAGTGTCTAAGACTAACACAAATCAGATCACAGCCTTTATAATACATCATCGTCATTCAGTTTAAGATGATACTAATGTGTAGTTTGATTTATATGGGAAACATACAATTATACAACGCTCAGTATGTTTTTTATTCCTATTGTGTATGACAAGGACAATGCACCAAATACTGCAAAATATTTGATTAATGATTGTGATTTTTTTTTCATGTTAGGAAAACACTTAAGCAAGATAATATGAAAGAAATGAATAAGATAAGAGAAAATCACTTTATCACATCGGTATCAGCCAATTAAGTAACAAGACATGTCAGCACAGAATTGCCAACTATATGTTCAAGGTAATTTAGAAGTGCCCCCATTATATATTTTGTCCATACTTACATTGTTTAAGATTGTCAAAATTAATCAATAATCAAATTTAAGGGATTCCTGTAAAAAAATGTTTTAATGTTTGTATGTATTGGTGGTGACTTTCACACTTAAAACACTAAGTCTTGCATAAAACATATGCGCATAAAACAAATGTGAAAGTTACATTTTACAATAAATTTCCATCTCCAGAGTTTAGTGTCAATAGATTTTGTCTTCTCAATTTTGACTTTTGAAGTTCAGGTGTATTCAATATAAAGATCCTCAAAAGTAGTAAATAAAGTCTTTATATTCACAACAGTATGTTCATAATTCTAAAGCATTCCTTTAAAATGAAGAAACATACTGTAGGTGCAAATGATTTGCGTTACCTGTCCTTGTCCTGTTCTCCACCAACAAATCAAGCTTGAATCTTCTAGTGGCTTCTGGGAGGTTTCTGGTTAGTTCCAAGTGTTATTAGTAGCCTGTTAGATTAACTTCAATTTCCCAAAGATTCTGTCATGAATTTATACCCTGGCGGGCACACCAAGAGGCATGCCCTGCTGTGAAGGCACACACACACTGCAGTCCATCCTATTTGAAGAGGCTGACATGCACGTGGAAATGAGAGAACAGTCACCATCTGTGCCACACATGCACGCGCAAACACTCTCACACACACACACACAGTTTGTACAGCTATCTTTGTTAGGACATTGCATTGATTTTCATTCAATTTGGACAGCCTAACCCCTGATCCCCAATGTACACGTCTACTCTGCTGTGCGTGTGCATGTGTGTGCACTGCTGCGTCTCACACGGTTGGGGTGTTCAAGGCCTGGACATACAGGAAGTAGCAGAAGTTTATGCGCTCTTATTTTTTATTTTGGTGCTTTTTAATTTTTCTCTGTGCTGCATCACCTAGAGATTCGGGGGGATGATATGATGCCCATATGTCTCAGCAAAAATGGACAGTGAAAATGATCTATTGACAGTCATATTGACATAATACCTGCAATATTACACCTTTCACTACAATCTCAATGTCTGTATGTGTAGAATATGTCAGACATGAAGTGAATCATATCTACATCTGCTACACTGCCTCACTGTTATCAGAGTGACTCCTGCTTTCCCCAAATACCAGAGACAGCTGTGCCACATCTCAAGGACAGAAGACAGTGTCTCTCTCTGACAAGATTTAGTGCTGCCCTGTGGATGGTTCAGTGTAACAGTGTTCTGACAATGATAATCCTATAATCAACATTGTTGACATTCTTAGATTAATACCCTTTTTAAACTTATTGGTCCCAGACCTCAGTGTGGTTCTCTGTGATTATTAATTCAGATTAATAATTTAATTGATTTTTTAAAATGATCTTTGTTTTGAAGAAAATGAGACTAATTGGGGAGTGGTTGATAAATAAAACTTCAGAGAGCAAATTGTTTTTAATTAGCTCTGTCATATTTTGCATCTATAACATAATGTAGGCCACTGAAATGTCCATCAGAATAAGCTATAGCTATTAAAGTGACTCAGGTAGGTCTAAAAGTTGGATTACAATAATACAATAATGTTCAGGTATCACTCTAATGTATCTTGTATTTATTATAAACACATTTGTGGGTGTCTGTGAGTGGGTGTTTGTGAGAAGAAGGTTCTTACTGTGAGGTTACACCTATCATTGTATTTCCATTACGAATTTAGATTCCAAGTATACGTAATTACACTATACATTTATACCATAGCAGTAAACTGTCAGGAGAAAACAGTGTTTCAGACTGCAACACTGGTTAAGTCTGAAGAAAAGCTAAACTAAGGACCAGGTTACTACGGACCAGGACCAGGTTACTACGGACCAGGACCGGGACCAGGTTACTACGGACCAGGACCAGGACCAGGTTACTACGGACCAGGACCAGGTGACTACCACGACCAGGACCAGGACCAGGACCAGGACCAGATTACTACGGACCAGGACCAGGTTAGTCTGGAGGGAAAATTACAGCTGGCTAGTTAGCATGAGGAATGATGGCTGACATGTTCAGACAAAGAGTTCTATGACCGCCCATAAAAAAATCTAAAAAGCAAACACTGAACACACAGAGAAGAAACACAGACGTACTTAAATGAATGAGACCAGAGAGGAGTTGTAGGTTCTTTAATTTTAATGAAAAATCAAAGATCTACCAAGGTAAAGCACCACATCATCAAGAATGAACAGGACAGCGAGGGTAGAAAGAGTGAGCATGACAACAGAACTGTGTGCAACGAAGGGTATAATTCATTTCAATCAATGAATTTCAATTCAAATTCAAAAATCACTTGATGTGAGCTGTAGTCCATTGTTGAATAGTTTCATTCTAAAATAGCAAATGGCACTTTGAAAAATAATCTATATTAACTATTATTATGAATTAAGGTTATAATAACTTCACTTTAGACTTTATTCCAATTATTGATCTACAGCTATTTGAAATCTGATTGTTTACTTACTAAAGAGAACGAAAATGAACCTCAGCCACTGTCCAAGGCAATAAAAAGCTGCTGGGTGGAGTACCCCAACATCATAATACCATCTCTGTCCTCAGTACAATAGCATACACTATTCTGACTTCTGGACAAGGACTCTCTAGACTGTATGTTCTTGCTTAGATATGGCACAGGTCAAGGTAAGCCTACGGTGTTTCCACAGGAAGAAAAATGTTGATGTGTAAACAAGGACAGATAGAATTGTTGGAAGGCTGTTCAGCAGTAGCATTACACATGAGCAGAGAGGGAAACACCAGCAGTGATTGTCAATGACCATGCTGTTTATACATCAGCAATATATGTTCATGGAGAATTGTTATGCCACTTATTATGCATATTTTCAATGATACTTTTTAGTACCAGTCCAGCAAAATGAGGATAAATTAGGGCTATTCTCTATCCTTTTTTTGGGGGGGGGGGGGCTTTTTTGCCTTTATTGGAGAGTTAGTGGTAGAGAGGCCAACAGGAAATAAGCAGAGAGGCAGAAATGGGTACGACTTGCAACAAACATCCCTAGCTGGACTCAAACCAGGGGCATTGCAGTTACATGGCATGCGCTGTAACCAGTCGGCTGTGAGGACGCTTCTTTCTATACCCTTTACATACAATAGTGATTAGATGCTTTAAATTCAGCCTCATTGTTGGAGGTTTTTTACAAGCGTTGATAAAAGTGTAAACATTAATGCCAAAACTCTGAAATTATAGTATACAATATTATCATCATGAAGACAGATAAGAAAATAGAAAGTGAAAAAAACAGAGGGATAAAATGCATAGCAGGTGCCCATCATGTGCTAGAATTACTTTTTTTTTTATAGATGATGTGAATTATAGTGAGCATGTTTCAAAAAATATATATGAAAAGGTACCACATCCCAAATTTCCTGGCTGAGGAGGACCAAATACTAACATTTCACTTGTTTAATTTGCTCATATCACAATAGAGAAGTGCTTTGGCACAGTGCCTTCTTCAGTTACATTCTTCAGTTCACTTCTATTGTGATGTGAGCAAAATGAACAAGCAAAATATAGTATTTTGTCCTTCATGACTAGCAAATTTGAGAGATGCTACCTTTTCATATTTTTGATCCCATTGTTGAGGTGCAACCTCCTTCTCCAGTTCAGTTGGAATTGTAGTATTTTTAACAAACAATGATAACGTTGATTTTTTTATATCAACATAAAAAAATAGGTACTTTAACTTAATTACACCTTATCCACCAGTGTAAATCCTAATATTGTGGTAAGAAGTCAAAATAATAAATTCAATGTGAAGCATTACATTTCCTCTCAAAACATAATGTGTTAAAACACAATTCAAAGAAACGGTGTTACTATTTAAAAAATCATGCTTTGGTTAACCACATCTTTCTAATAATCATTGATTTAATGGTTTGAGCAGCAACTTTAAATGACTTCATTACATAACCCTTTCTTAGAGGCAGAGGCAGGAATTATTTCATTGACTGAGCTAAACCTCACTGGGCAGAGCCAAAACCTGACCCTCTACTTTGCCACCTTGAAACATTGAGTGTCCAGCTGTACCCCCAAATTTCCACAGGTTTCACCTCCAGGAGATGTTTTTAGGCATAAAACTCATTTACTAAAGGGAATAAGATACATAAACACCAAGTATTAAAATCAAACATAAAAATGTACTGTAAACATAAACAAAATAATGAATAAAATGTAAAAGTAAAAACAGTTAAAGTTTAATTTATGGCAGGTTTGAATGCTTTTCATTAATGTTTTAAATGTACCTGTTCAAACTTGTAGATTCGGCAGGTTCTAAATGCTTGTTTGCATGCTTGTTTCTCCATTTCTCAGCAAATCAAACCACATAATCTGTGTATATGGCACTTATCCATATCATGCTTTAATTCCTTGAAAAATTCAAAATTCTTAAAGGTTGGCAAATAAATGTGTATAAAATATTCTCAGATATCAATTTTTCATGGATGTCAAACCCGAGTCAGTCAACATTCACAAGCACTATTTTATTTGGAGTGTTTGACCCTGGTCTGATGAATGAATGATAATTTGGTAGGGCTGGGTATTGGAGGTATTGTTTGACGGGAGGTATTGTTTTCAATACTACTTGGTATCGGTTTATTTCGGTTGATACCTTAAAGGTATTGAGTACCGATACCCAGCCCTATAATTTGGTGAGATGCCTCAGAAGAGCAGTCAAACATCAAACCATATGGTGTATGAGAAGTTATTGTAGTGCCTCATATTTGACTGACATTTAAGTCAGACATCCTGCCGTTATCTAAAAGAAAAACCATGGTTTGTTGGCAACGTACAAACATTTGGCCACCATTTTTTGTCACCTAAACAGTCAGTATTATGTCCTTAATTCCTGACAGAAATAGTTCATTCCATGTAAACATGATGATATGACACAAGTTGGTGTGAGGGAGCTTCAGTTGAAGCTTTGAAGTTAAAGCCCCATGAAGTGATATTTTTCACAGTAAAAGGACTGTTTCACATTGTTTCAGATTTCTTCCTAAGGCTGAGTGTCCATATAGCGTTTTTTTCTGAGCTTCAGTGTCTTTTTTTTCACTTGTTCCCAATGACATGTGAGCATATGCAGCAGCCTCAAGAATAAGCACTGCACCAAGTGTCTTTTTTTAGACCACTTTGACTCTTGTGTGAGACTGCTTTGCACTTCTAGTTGAAAAGCTTGGAACTTTTCAAAGAAGTGCTGGTGTCATCACTGTCGCTCCTTTTTTGCCAATTATATTGGCAAAAAACAATGTCACACAAATAGATCGTGGCCTAAGAAAAACAAACAGACAATAAAAGGGGTGATGCTAGTCTATCATACGACGGAGTGGTAATACATTAAGATATTGTTGTCATAGAAACAAAACCTCTCACTGCAGAAGTACTTCATCTTAGTGCTCCCCAGCACTTTTCTGCCAGACAAAAATGCTATACAGACACACATCCTAAAGCAGCTCCTCTTACACTAAAGGTCTTGTAGGTTTTAATGCTATTTCTCTGTTTTTCAGGCGAGTACTTTCAGCTATACTTAAAAGTAAAACCTGACATATTTCCCATGCTAGTTCTCTATGTCATGTTAATTTTGCTCTCTCCAGCTCCATTACAGAGATTCTAGCGATTCACAAAAAGACATTTCTCCCACAAAACAACGATCGTCTGTGTAAGCTGCATGGGTATCTATAGTCCTGTTTCCATTAAGGAAGTTCTGAGTAAAATTTTAGGAGTCAGGAACTTTACAGGAATGTCCTCCCACTTGAGCCCCCATATCCACTCGAGGATGTTCCTATAAAGGTACCACCTCCTATATTTTACCAGGAACTTCCATAGTGGAAACGGGGCTTTGGTCCTCTCAGCCGCTGTGTCTCCATTACAGAGTAGGACCTTGATAGGACCCATCGGACTATGTTGACGTCACTTCCCACTTTGAGTATACCCAATCACCACTGAGTCAACCTCAAGCCCCACCCAGGAATTTTTCGGGGTTGCTAGGAGTAAATACCCCAAGGCAGGGACTCATTTCGCCCCAGTAAAAGTTTCGGGAGATTGTCCTTCAGGGGCAATTCCTGCTATGTAGACGTGCACCAACGATTATGGCCCTGTAAAATTCCCCTGAAGTTCTTGGAAACGCCTAACCCTAACTCCTATACCAGTGCATGCCAGGTGGTTTACTGACTTTCACTATTGTTTAGAATGTAAGGAAACTAAAAATCTGTGCAAAAAAAGTGCAAAGATGGTTTATCTCGTGTTGTGAAGATCATCATGAGTCATTTCTTTTTGACTGGCAGATCGTATTTATTTGAGGACCGTCAGGAAAGTCAACGTACAGTAACGGTTACCTCAAACAACCTGGACCGGATGTAGTTCTCTAGGCAGTCAGTCATGATGCCTACAGCTATTTTTGTTAATCACAAGAATCTCTATAACGGCGCTAGAGAGAGCAAACTTAGTGCGACACATAGAATCACAATAGCCACAATTTATAGGAAATACATCAGGTTCAAATAACCAGAATTTCCCTTTAAGTAATCAAGTTACTTTTAATGTAAAAGTCTATATGCAGCAGATCAGTAACCCTATTTTTTCCTTCTCTGCCTTTATTTTGGAAGCATGGCTCACTGATTTTAACCATAGCAGTGATAGAAGAAGCTGCTTCTAGAAATTCTTTTCTTTTTTGTATGTGTTGGAGATGACAGAGCAGTGAGAGGACAGGCAGACTTTACCCAAGTTTAATATGCTCAGTGGTGGAAACTGACTCATTTCAGCTTCTTTGTTTTAGTTTTACTCTGATACATTTGCTTAAATTTACTTGGAATAGAATTTGATTGAATTATTTTAAACACAAAAATGCATTGCTACATGCTATGCTCTGCTCTGCCATTTTTCAGCATGTTAGACATAAGACAAGTTTATGGTAAAACAAAGCTTTGTTGCATTGAGTATTTTGAAAGCCTTTCTGCCCCCTAGTGGTCAAATTCACTTAATTCTGCTTCAACTGGGATATTTTGACAGACTGTTTCTGATTATATAGAAGCACTCTGGTTTTAAGATTCAGTTTCTGTGTGTATTGAATTGGAAAATAATTCCCTTATGATAGCTGGACTTTTCTATAACATGACAGTTACATGTTCACTTAAAAGATAGAAATCATAAGACTGACATATTCCTCATAAGGAACAAGCATGGGGCTAGAGCAGTCTGGACACTGGATGCCAGATGGACAGAACTTCTTAGTGAGACAAGTAACCATCAGCAGGAGGCAACATAGTACGGTGCTTTGCACAGGAAACAGTCATTGCTGCTGACAGAAAGGACCAGGAAACAGAGGACAGGCTTTGAGCGCAAATACTAAGGGCTGGGCTCGGGCACAGTATATGTCCACCAAGTCAAAGGTCACATCGAGGTTAGAGTGTGTAAACTGGGAGGAATTTAGATGTAGTGTGAAATCAGTGATTGTGTGTGCGTGGGTATGTGTGGGTCAATCCATTTTCAATTCACTCAATTATAACAGTCATTTCAGTTTCTTCTGCTAGCATTGTGTGAAGCCAAGGACCACAAATATTACTAGGGCTGGGTATCGTTTAAAAAATGATGATACCAGTACCAATCCAAGTATCCTTAAAGTGATACTGATACCAACTGAGTACTTCATTCGATACCCACCATGTGAATAGAAGCATTAAATTGCAACTTCACCACCACAGATTGGTTTTAGCTGCTGTGGCGGTGGGCCAATCACATGTCGCATTAAATCAAGGAACGCTTGCGTTGATTGGCTGTGAGCAAGTCCATACAAATAGTCACAATTTCTAGATCTGGGTGCAAAAAGGATCAATTGCAGGTATCATTTGAATATTACAATGAAATCATTCAATAACAATTGAAACTTTAGTTTCCATCTGTCATCCCACCATGTACGAGAACTACAACTTTCTTTTGTTATGTTCTGTATGTATTATTACTGCCAAACATTACAGGCGAAACTCAACTGACAAATTATTTTATAGTTCCAATATTTTGCATTTCAGAAATGTATTTGTAACAGCACTTTTCAAAAACTGTATAAAGCCCTAATTATGAGGAAACTCTAAAAAGAAGAATGCAGATGCCATATAATGTAAGCTTTTGGTTCTTGTTTCAAAAGGCATGAATAAAAAGTGAATAGAAAGTGAATTGACCTCAGTGATGGATGGCTCTGTGTCTGTTGGATTGAACTTGTGTTATGAGGTGTCTGGGTTGTCTTCTGCAGTTTCAAGTGGCTCTTGTGGTCTGTACATGAAGGTGAGGAGGAACAGAGCCACATCATAGGAGCACCAATAGGCCGTGTGTGAGGTCACTGCCGACCAGTAGCGGCTCTCCACCAAGCCCTCTCTCAACTCAAAGTCGATGCGTCTCTCCAGTTCCACTAAAACACAGAAAAAAAGGACACATTAGTATCAAGTACAGTATATAGTTTTGCTAAATACTCATTACCATTATCCTCCAAGAAAAGTCTGGCTTCATTGTTGATTTTCATTGTGCTTCTCTCTCCTATCCTTCCTCTCTCTCCTCTCTACCCCAACCGGTTGAGACAGATGTTCTCCCACTCTGAGTCTGGTTCTGCCTGAGGTTTCTTCCTGTTAAAAGGGAGTTTTTTCTTGCCACTGTTGCCAAGTGCTTGGTCATGTGGGAATGTTGGATCTCTTTAAAATTAAAACCTGAAGAGTTCAGTTTAGAACCTGCTCTATGTGTGAAGTGCCTTGAGATAACTCTGTTGTGATTTGGCGCTATACAAATAAAGATTGATTGATTGATTGAAGTCTGCACCCAAGCAACCTCTCTGGAAATCCATATGAAGTCAGCACGGGCCCCTTGCAGACTGGATCTCTTAAATATTTCGATCTGAGACAGATTCCCGATAATGATTGATCCTATATGTTAAGAGCATTTCTATGAACTGTCTTAAATTTATAGTGGCGTTTCCCAAAGAAGTTTAGATTCTCAGAGCGAGTGCACCCACATGTCATTATGAGCTTCTGTTGTGTTGGCTGTATGTGATGATGAAGATGATGCTGAATACATTTTAAAATTATTTTGCATATTTGACTGTGAACCATGCTATTTATTGAAAGATACATACAGATACATTGTAAAGTAAGAAAAAGCTTATTGAGCACTGGTTTATTAGTCGAATAGAAGAGGCTGACTTTACTCTTATTGAAGCTTATTCATTAGTAAGTTTTAGTAGCAGGACCATACCTTAAATGCTCCGCCTTTGGCATTCCTATAATACCACCTTCTACCAATACTGATAGTAAATGGACTGTACTTATATAGAGCTTTTCCAGTCGTTATGACACACACGTTCACACACTGATGGCAGGAGCTACCACACAGGGTGCCAACCTGCTCATCAGGAGGAAGCTAACCATTCATCCTCATTCACACCGTTAACGCAGCAACGGCAGCAATTTGGGGTTAAGTGTCTCGTCCAATGACAAGTGGACATGTGGACATGTGGACATGTGGACTGGAGGAGCCGGGAATCGAACTGCCAATCTTCCAATTGGAGGACGACCGCTCTACCTCCTGAGCCCTATCATCCTCTCTTCCTCTACCGCTCTTGTATTTTGTGCTTCACATGTGGGCAGTCTCAGTCAAGCTTCTCACTCTAACCCTAACCCAAGACACAACAGTCAGACCACAGTCAAGTGTCCCAGTGGAGTCGCTGTGCTCAGTGGTGCACATACTGGCCTTGTGAGCAACTCCACTCCTGCTCCTCTAATGTGACTCTCTGATTTCCAGTAGATCTGAGGCCTCTTCTCCTCATTCAGCGAGGGCTAAAAACCATGAACGCAATGCAGGAGCAGTGTCTTCAACCCCCACTCCCCCAGCTGCCTCTGTACAGTCTGGGTTACTATCCACTGTGGTGAACAGACATCTTCTGTCTTTATATCCACAAACAAAACCCTATATCAACAATCCCTGTAAGGGAAGGCATTCGCTTCAAACGCAGCGACATAAAAGCCAGACTGTTTCATTATTTATTCAGCAGCAACAACACTCACACAGTGCAGTTGAGTAGTCTTGCTTCGGTTCCAAACTGATTGAAATGACTCAGGAAATATTTAAGTGGCAGCCATAATAAGAGCTGGTCCTTTAGCCCCTTTAGGCTCTGGCATAGGATACACCTGACCAACATTTATGAAAGGAAAGGAGATAATTCTGTCCAACGGCGGCAATATTTAACATGACACACCACAAGTGACACACCAATCACAAACAATAATACCTACATTACACATCCACAGCGGTCAATGTGCCCCCTGTCAAAGCTGTGTTCTGTCAAAGCTATGTTTGATACATTCAACATGAAACGTTTGTTCCTCCCAAACACATCACCATATCTGTGTGTAGTATAATTAGAGGTTTTGAGGGTTTGTTGCTGATCGTTTTTCTTAATATCTTGTTTAAACACATCTTGTTGATGGTGTGGTCTTGCCTAGTGAATCAAAACTTATTCAGTGAAGTTTCAGGAGCAGGACCACATCCTGTGGGGGTCTGTCACTGTCCGTTGCTGCCTGGACACTATGGCAGACTCCCTATAAGCTTCCCCACAATGCAGTCAGCAAGCAGGAGAACCATGCTCATCAATCATTTTTCTTCATTAATCATTTAAACGCATCTTGTTGATGGTGTGGGAAACACAAATTATGCCTAACATGAAGCAGTGGAGGTCATACAAGTTAAATGAATATTTCATCTACTGCGAATGTCATCCTTTCATCATTTCAGTCATAAGATTCTGACATATGACATTCCTTTGAGGTCCATTTCAGTAAGTTACTAAACAAAAGCACAACTATACTTACATGAGGTGTGGTCCATGACTGCCGAGGTGGACAGGGACATGGCAGGCTCTACCTCCTTTGTTTCCTCTTCTATTTCTTTGTCTTTATCCTCACTTTCAGCCACTGGTGCTACTTCCTCTTGCAATGCCAGGTTTTCCACTTCAGAGGCTACACCTTCAGAATCTGATGGTTCCTCCTCCACTCCTCCCACCTGGCCACTGGATCTGGAAAAGCGGGAAAACAGGATTCCCCCGATTCCCTTTCCGAGACTTGCAGCACCTGAGGGGCATAAAGGTTCATGTGTCTTCTGTCTTTACTTTTTAGTTTTGGTATTCTTTGTTGCCCAACTTTGTTGCCATTCTCACAAGGTTCCAGTTGGGGTTGCCAAAAGCTTTCATGGCTTCCTTGCTCAAGCTTATCAACTCTAAAAATAAGTCTGCCAGCCAGCTCTAACTTACATGTTTGTGCCCATTGGGTGAACTTTTACTTGCAAATACTCACCGCTGACTTGGGCTGGGTATCCATACTTGATACCTTTAAGATGACGATCGAAATAAATTGAAACCAAGTAGTATGGAAACGTCTTCCGTCAAACGATACCTCCAATCGATCCTTTTTGCACCCAGAGCTAGAAATAATATAGACTATTTGTATGGATTTGCCCAAAGCCAATCGATGCAAGCATTCTTTGATTTAATGCAACATGTGATTGGCCCACTGCCACAGCAGCTACAATCCATCTGTGGTGGTGAAGTCGCAGCGAATTTGAGTTAGCATGCCTAGCAGGTCAGCAGCCAAGATGCCACTAAATGCTCTGAAGCGTGGCTACACTACACACCTGTTACACCAGATAAAAGCAAGCAAAAGCAAAATGTGGAATATGTATTAAATTAAGTACTCAACTGGTATCAGTATTATTTTAAGGGTACTTGGATTGGTACTGGTATCATAATTTTTTAAACAATACCCAGCCTTAGGTACTGTCATATTTTACTTTTTTAAATCAATGCTGCTGTCACATAAATTATTATTTGATGAGTCCCTTTAAGACATGAGATGCAGCTGAATTCAAACTGAAATAGCAGTTTTATATATAAAGGCCTAAAACGTCAGCAGCTTAAACTGGCCTATAGAATGTGTCTTATCCTCTCTACAGCTGATGCATAGAGGAAGTAACATGATGCTGTCAGTCCAGGAGACAGGTGCTAATTGCTTCTATTGATTTGGTTAGAGAGTGCTTAATATGCTATAATGCCAGAAAAACAAGCACCTGCTGTTGCACTCAGCTCAGATCAGGTGTACAGCATGCCTGTTACGGACAAATAGGATGACCCTTAGTTTCACATTCATCACAGATCTTTTCCTACTTAGTATGTATTACACTGGTTCTTAATCATGATAACTACATCCTACACTTGCCATCCATGCAGTCATAACCTTCCTGTATATGTGCTCACCCATAATGCTGGCCTTGCCGAGGTTAGTAATGGATTCTCCATAGTGCCGTCGGGCCTGAGGCGGGGAGGTACACGGGCTGGGAATGCTCTCTGAGTCTGAGATGGATGTGGTGTCCTTCTGAGGGTTCAGCAGTGTGGGCCGGATCTGATCATACGGTGTGGGGCTGGTGGTATTATACCTACACATTAAAGCCACATCAACCTCAAGTCATTGAAAAATACAGTCATCTCGTCTTCAGTTCCAATTTCATTCAACTGAACATACTGTAGCTCCAGTTAAGGTTATAAGCATCACTGACAGAATACCACTAACCATCATATCAATAATCATATTTTCTCATATACCACCACATGACTGGTCTTACCAGTGGATTTGAACAGGTGAAATGTTGCTATAATGCTTTAAGAGAAGAGGCTCCAGTCTGTAGGCCTGGAAATAAAAAAAACAACAACAAGGTTATGTAAAAGAGTTCTCGAAAATGTACCTCTCAGCCATGTTATTTTTGCACATTTCATTTCAATGTAATGGCCAGTTTGTCATTTAGTTTTAATTACTGGCCTAAATAGTTTTATGAATGAATTGTCTCATACAGTAAAATAAACCCATTGTCCCCATATGAGGACATTCATTTTTCAAAAACGACCTCCTGTTCAAAGACGATGCTTAGGTTTTGGACAAATATCTAGGAGAAATTAAATGCATACCAAGCAAAAGCTCAGGTTTCAGGAGGCAATAGTATCCATTAAAAGTTTGTAACCAGCCAGAACTATTCCTAAAATATGACAATCATAGGCGGACAGATTGTAAAAGTGTGTGACATTTGTAGTCTCAGCAGGACAATAAGACAAGAGGACTCACCACGGGGTCAGTGGGATGGAATATGTTGAAGAGGCGTTTGCAGATCGAAGTGGGGAGGATGTGGTCCTGCACACCGTTACTTCCAGGACGAATCCCTCGTAATGCCAAGAAAACCGCCAGAGGAGAGCCCATGCAGAAGAAGTTCTCTACCTATAAAATATGAGGCAATAAGAGACACTGCCCCTTGAGATGCTGTCAGACACCACCTGTGTGTACTGGGCTACTACAACGTGTGCATATGTACAACTGTGTATGTATACAAGAAGCACATTTCTGAAAATGAACTACTGACTCAACGCTCTTTTACTAACCATTAATATAAAAAAATCAAGTACATTTTCAATGGTGGTTACTCTTTGAAACTGGTCACTGTTTTATGAATGGCTGCATGTAATTGTTGGAATGCCTGTTAATATTTGATTTGGACGGTGGACTTTAAACCCTTTAAAGAATCATGCATTTTCCTGTGGTGAATTGGTTTCTGCTTCCTTTTTTGGTTCCAATATTGGATACTCACTGCTTGTCATGTATTTGATTACCTTACCAGGTGCAATGCTAGCTACCTTGAGGGGAATCATCCGTGTGTTTGCTACTTAAAGGTGTAGTGTGTAAGATTTAGTGGCATCTAGTGGTGAAGTTGCAGATTGAAACCAACTGAATACCCTCCCCTCCCCCTCTCCTTCTAAGCGTGTAAGAGAACCTATGGTGTTTGCAAAACTCACAAAAAAGCAAAAGGCCCTCTCTAGCGCCACTGTTTGGTTTATCCATTCTGGGCTACTCTAGAAACATGGCGTTGCAACATGGCAGTCTCCGTGGAGCAGGACCCGCTCCCCATGTAGATATAAAGGCTCATTGTGAGGTAACAAAAACACAATGATTCTTATTTTCATGTGATTATACACAAAATATAATTGTGAATTTTATACTCTGTTTCTTCCAAGTCAAATCCACTAGATGCCACTAAATTCTACACACTGCATCTTTAAAAGGCTGCCACACTGCATGATTGTGACACTGATGAAGGTGGAAAACACTTTGCTTGTTAGCTTTTGTAGTAGAGAAGAAGTGATCTTATGCCATTGAGTGCAATCCAAGGTAATGGAAGACCTTCTGTTACATCCTATGAACTTCCAGGCAGAGCGTTTGCACTTTCAGTCATAGGGTTTGTATTTTGAAACATGTCTAGGGAACATGCTTAACAGCAAATGCCTGTCATTGGCTGGTGAAAACTGATTAACAATACTGTACAGTACTGCACTTGTCAACATTACCTTGAATTTCAAGGCTGGCACTGCAAGACAAGATGAGGTCCGCAGACTCTGGAACTGATCTTCCAAGTCCCTTAACCTAGGCAGGATGGATGGATATGATACAATATGAAAATGATTCACAGGATTCAAATGTTTTGTTAAAATTGAAATGGGCATATTTCCTCTAAAATTGTGGGCAAGGGTGAACACAGATTTAAACTCACTATGATCAACTAACCGAAAATCAAAGTAAAAAATTTAAATCACAGTACCTGAGGCGTGTCAGTCTCAGCTGCTCCTGAAGGTGGCGCTCTTCATCACTCGGCCACCTGGCCTTGGTTTCTTCTGGGTCTAGCACTTCTTGATGATGAAAGCGAATGGGGTCCCAGCCGGTCATGATGTCGAAGGTAATGACACAGCCCAGTGAGTGTGACACGATGGAAACCTTCCCGTTTTTCTCAAAGTCTGGATTCCGCGAGCAGAAGAGTGAGTAGAGACGGTTCAGCTCCAGAGTTAGACCCCTGTTAATCTACACACATACACACACATACACACACATATACACACATATACACACATATACACACACACACACACACACACACACACACACACACACACACACACACACACACGGTTGAAAGTGAGTGGGAGATACTGGGAGCGAGCTGTGCTGTTGTACAGTCTGATGGCTGATGGTATGAAAAAGCCCCCCCAAGCACTTTGAGGCATGTGGCTGTTATTTATTCTTTTATAATACACATTTTATTTTGTTGATAAGATTTAAATACATTTGGTGGTTTCAGAGTCTAAATAAATATTCTGTTATTTAACAGACTGGCAGTAGACCATAATTAAATTGTGTCTGATGGGAGTTAATACACAGTCGTGACTAATGCTACCACATTACTAACAGAGTGACTGAGACAGAATGAAGAGACACAGCTGTGAAGAGACAGAATGAGGCTGAACTTAAAGGTTGGATGGGTTTGTAGAAAACTAAATCATAGTCTGACCTCGTCTCTGTACAGAGGACTGGTGTAGTACATGATATCCATGGCACTGCTGTTCAGCATGTCTCTGAGACCTCGCACTTTATCCGGAGTGATAGAGTCCACTGTGTCTGCAAGAACACATCAACACACATATCAAATTGCTGTTGAACATTGGATTGAGACTCTGATCAGCTGTTAAACACACACACAGTATGGTCATGTTTTACACTGATTGTAAGTAGATGTTGATGGGATGATGCAGTTTGGTCCAGGGTGAGTCATGACAACTGCCAATTTAACGATCCTGGGATATTACATCAAGCACCTCCGTTCAGTCAAAATGGCTCTTTGACCAAACCTTTTGTTCATGAGAATCTATCATAAATAAACTCAATTGCCAGAGTTCAGTGAAATTAGCTGAGAATCAGTGATTTGAATAACCTCTGACTCTTTCCAGTTTGGAAAATCCACAAGCCAAAATGTCCACTTTGTGCCCACACATCTCATAATCTTACCAGCAAGCCACCCTTCTCATTTTTATGAACTTTTAACTTTTTCCTCTTGTACCAGATGGCTACCAGAAAACCAGATGGTTACCAGAAAAGGCTTTAAAGTGTGTTATACATTCTCTCCAAAACTTCTGAATTGGAAGGTTAACTAGTGAGTTTAATAAAAGGCTAAAATATTTATCAGTTATCTTTTTTTTATGTTTCCTCTAATCAGAAAACAATGTCTACCTACATCATTTATAGAACTTCATATCATTGTCTATTCATATTAGTCTGTTTTACTTCTTGTTACCCTTTTATTTTATCTTTTATTCCTGGTTTTACTCTACACCTTGTCTCTTTTACTATTTTATTAGCTTGTGTTCTTAACCTTTCATTACTTTTTAATCTACTGTTGAGAGTTTTATATATTTATTTATTCTTGTTATTTTGAGTTTTTATATATTTCTAACCCTGCTTCTGTTTTTTCCTAATAGCAAACTGATGAAATGTATGACAGCATTTTACTCAGTTCCTATTTTTATTGAGTGGTGTAATTATCGAGTGGCTTATTAATAACCAAGTTATTAGATGGGGGAGGGGGGGTATAGTTTAATTGTGAGGGCAGGGGCGCATTAATGAACAGGCTAACCTGGGCTACAGCCCCAGGGCCTCCACCATGGGGGGGCCTCTAAAAATTAAGAATAATTATATAGGCTAATGAACACTCAACCGTAACGCACATGACTGCACTACAGTGACATCTGGTGGTAAAAGTGATGGGGATGGTGTGACACCGAGAGGCTCATAAAGTTCTGTAGCCCAGGGGCCTCCAGTGATGTTAATATGCCCCTGTGTGAGGGTCCTCCTTCTTCTATTTGACCCATACTCAGTCACAACTGTGACAAATGTTGGATTAGTCCCCATCACAATCTTACTACCTTTAAAATGTAGACAGCTGGATTTCTATAGAATCATTCTTAAGGTAGAACACATAATGC
Source organism: Scomber japonicus (assembly GCF_027409825.1). Taxonomy (NCBI): domain Eukaryota; kingdom Metazoa; phylum Chordata; class Actinopteri; order Scombriformes; family Scombridae; genus Scomber; species Scomber japonicus. The sequence goes on along the minus strand of NC_070594.1, from coordinate 28,998,081 downwards.
CAGTATAGTTTTGGATGACTGTAAGCAGAGGTGCCTCATACCTCCATCCAGAGCCAGTTTTGACCTCCATTCCACAGGAAGGAACTCTACATGCTCTGTGGTACGATCAGAGAAGTGCTTCTCCTCCATCTTTCTGGCAGCGTCTCTCATCCTGCACACCAGTCCACACAAAACAATTATTCTGGAGAATGATTCTGATTGTGTGCTAATGCTGCTCCCACTGAACAGCTGCAGTTAACTCACATGCTGGTGTTCCTGATGATGCGGCCCTGGTCCATCTTCTGGCCGATGCCGTGCACCACGAACACAATGTGAGTAGTTTCAGGCGGAGTGTCCTCAGGAGCCGCCTCCTCTACGTAACCCCGATGGAGACGGGTTCCGCTGCTGGAGGCTGGGAACATAGAGGGGACACATCAGTCGCTGAGGTGACTGCTGTATTCCACAGCAGTGTGTCTGATCACTGATGAGTGTGACATCAGAGTGGTTTTAAGAGTGCTCCATGGATTTAAAGTTCCCTGAGATTTTGGTCTGATCTTCATCTTTAATCTATGATCTACTGTTTCATCAGTGAGCGAAACATCAGCATACTATATTCATATTTCCTAATAATCTTGAGCTAATTTGAGAGAAAATAAAGACTAAGTTAAGCAACTAGTTTAGTTTAATATATATTGAGTTCAATGGCAGTTGAATTCAAGATGAATACTTAAAACCTAAAAGTTACGAGTAACTACTTTAATTACTGGAAGCTTTATTCTTCATATATACTGATTTTCATACTTGCAGACAACCTGCACATTTTTGCATGATGACCTGACTTGCTGTACACTGACTAATATTTAATGGAAGTGATTATTTAGTTGTTTACCAATTGAACATTAAAATGATTAGGAAATGATTTGGACTTTGCCCACTGGTAATATAAAGTCTTGCCAGTAGTTCTCATCTGAGTCCACAGCACTTTTATGATGCTTCATCCATGTTGATTCACAGATATTAATTCATTATTAATGAATCCAACAAAGATGAAAAAGTCCCAAAGTGTCATGGAAGAAATCATCCATCTCCATGACAACTTGCTTTTTATTTTTATTAGAGCTGGGTATCGGTACCTTTAAGGTACTGACCAAATTAAATCGATACCAAGTAGTATCTCAAATGATAACCTGCAATCGCTCCTCAATCCAGAACTAGAAAATATGACTAGTTGTATGGACTTGCTCACAGCCAATCAATGCAAGCGTTCTTCGATGATGAAGGTGAAGTCGCAACTTAATGCCTCTATTCACATAATGGGTATGGAATGAAGTACTCAACTGGTATCAGTATGATTTTAAGGTTACTTGGATTGGTACTGGTATCATCATTTTTTTAAACGATATCCAGCCCTACTATTGATGAAATAGTAAAACATCTTTCTACCACCCCAGGAACATCGCCAAACTCCGTCCAACACTCACCCTGGCAGATACAGAGAAGCTCATCCACGCCCTTGTGTCCTCCAGACTGGACTACTGTAATGCACTCCTCATCTGGATCTCTGGCAAGAGCATCCAGAGACTGCAGTACATCCAGAACAGTGCTGCCAGGATCCTGATGAGGGTGCGCAAATATGATCATATCACCCCCATCCTAAAATCCCTTCACTGGCTCCCTGTCCCACTCAGAATTGAGCACAAGGGCTCCCTCCTCACCCACCAGTGCATTCACGGACATGCCCCCCTATACCTTAAAGAACTCCTCACCCCCCAGACCTCCTCACGCACCCTTCGCTCTAAAAACTCCCTCAAAGCCCCCAGAGCAAAGTTCCACACCATGGGTGATCGGGCCTTTTCCTCTGCAGCCCCGAGGCTGTGGAATGCCCTCCCTGACCACCTGAGGGCCCCACAGACTGCAGATGTCTTTAAAAGAGACCTAAAAACTTATCTCTTTACTAAAGAATTTTGTGTCTTTTATATGTTCTCCTTTAATCTTTTCTTTTTCTTTTTCTTTTCTGCTCTGTAGCACTTTGAGATTGTTGAAATGTAAAGTGCAATACAAATTAAATTTATTATTATTATTATTATTATTATTATTATTATTATTAACCTATGATACGGTCCACAACATGGGAAAAACGATTAGTCGCTCAAAACTGAGTTGGGTAATCTTTTGTTAAAAGTTGTTTTCATAGGGACTATTTCTTTGGTAGAAAATAGTCCCAATGATGACTGTTCACATAGACTTTTTCAGCTCAAAATCTGTAACTAGTCCAGTTACTCTAACAGTTTGGACATAGAATACATTAAAAATAGCATTAAACTGACATATTTGAATCCAATATTTTATGAATTGCCAGATAATTGATCTAATTCTTGACCTAAACCACTCAGATATTGTTTGTTCTTCTGAGCATACCATACTTCTGTAGATAAATAGATACAGAATCATCTATTTGTCTACAGTGCTCTTAGGGTGTAGTCCTTTGGTGATCTTTGACATTGTGTCTCACCAAGTCACAATCCTTTATCTCAGGAGACTGTTTGGCTGAGCAAGATTGCCTACGATCCAATCTTTTCTCTTGTTTCCACACACTGATCCACGTACCTTTAGAGAAGCCCAGTCTCTGAGTGACGGTGCGTGCAATCTTAGAGGTGGTGGCATCGCTGTAGAGATACACCTCGTCCACACTGTGCCAGTCCACGTGACTCCGACTCAGCTTCAGACTGTGGATGGCTGGGAGAGAGTCACGCAGTAATTAACACCAGCAAAACACTTATATCCAGTTTAATTAAATCACTATTCCCTGTGAGGATGAGTAGAATGTGTGTGTGTGTGTATGTGTGAAACATGTGAAACAAAAGTCTGAATGCGCCTCCTCTTTTCTCAGGTGAGCTTACTATTTGTTCAGATGGAGTCAGCTAAAATAGCATCACCTGACCTGTGCTGTGGCCTTGTTCAGAATGGCAGTTACACACACACACACACACACACACACACACACACACACACACACACATCCCTTTCACAGCACCTGCCTTTCTCTTCACCTCTGTTTTTAGCCATTGATCTAATTCCTACAACACACTCTCTACACACACCTTCCGTCTTCTTTGTCCATCACACACTAATAGATTATCCATGTTTACATCTTTCTAGGTGTAGTTTCTTACATTCTTTAACATCCTTGCTCTCCACTGTGGTGTTCACCGACTCCGACTCATAGGTGTCCCACATCTGTTGCCCCCGGAAACGGGCGAGGTGTTCCAGCTCGATGAGGTCACTCTCGTCCTCCTCCAGGGGAAGCCACGTCCCATCAATGAACCACTGACCTCTCATCACAGGGATACGGTCTTGCTCTGAGGGACAGCACATGAAGTGAACCGCATTATTTGAAGTTGTTGTGCAGTCTGTGCTTGTTTCAAAATCAAAAGCTGAACCTCCCTCTTTCATTTGAGTGTTTTTTGGTAAAATGATGGAGAGGCCAGATTGGATGCGGTCTATATTATATATTAGCATTATAGCATCTCTGTGTGAGAAAAGCTGCAGAGATATTTGTGTATTTGTGTGTGTTGTTTGTGTGCCAGAAACACATTTCCACTGTAAATAAGTGAACTTGGAATAATACATTTATAATGATCAGCTGTAAGCTATGGCAATAATAGTATCTAGGAGGGTTTTTACAGTCTTAATTTGAGCTGAACTGATTAGTCTATGTCATTCCTGTCTCATTTCTTCTTAAGTAAAAATGCTAAAAATGTGATTGTAGATGTGGTCTGAGCCTGTTTTTCTGGCACATGAGCGATATGAGAAAATACGTGACTAATGTGCATAAATCACAAAACATTAAGGAATTTGTTTTTGCATTCTTATAGGCCAAATAATTTGATCTGAAATTAAGACATGAATCAGCAGACTAATCGATGATGAAAATAATCATTAGTCAGAGTCCTAATTTAATTAGTCCAAGTTGTTGCTATCTATGTGAAGTGAGGCGGTCACAACAAGTTGTATATTTTTAATTAAACAATTATCTAATTAGTTAATCTTAAAAGAGGGTTGATATGATTAGTCAATAACTTGATTTGTGAATCAACAGAATCAATAAAAAATGTGACAAAATACTTCATGTATCACTATAAAGTTTAAAGTACAGCTTTGAGGTTTGAACTATTGATCGAACCAAACAAGGTCTCTCTGGACATCATCTTGCTGTGGGAGATCCTGAGGGTGATTTTCCCACAATTTTCTAACACTTTATAAAGCTATTGTTGAAACTAGCTCACAGATTAGTTGAGAAAACAGGAGTCAGTTGCAGATCTATTAATGTCATATAATAATCATATAATCTATCACAAGTAGCAGAGCTGAATGTGATGTTTTCATATTGTTTGTTTGTGTCTGATGGTTAAGTGGCATTGCATTAGGCCTAGCCTATATCTGGAACAGTCATTCATATACAAGAGTAATATGGATAGTGGAATGATAGCCATGCTGGATGTACTATCAGCAGCCTATAATATGGTACTGCTGGGCTGGTACTATAAAGTAAGTACTGGTGGAGTTGGCAACAACATTATTATAATATTATTAATATAATGAATGCAATATTCTACTCATTACATCTTATTGGTTACAGTAGGAGTTATAATTCAGTAGACGTGGGTTGTTTGAAAGTGATTAGTAAAAGTAATGGTAGTAATTTTGGACATAAATCATTGTGATGCTCACGGTTCCAGTAAACAGGGTAGCACTCCTTCTCCCTGATATCCACTTCATACAGCCCTCCTCTAACACACACTGCCTCCACGCTGATGCTGATGTCCGAGTGTTTCATCTCTTCTGACACCGAGCTCCGCTGTCCTCCGCCCCGCTGCACCGCCGGCTCCGCCCGGACACTTCCACACTCCACCGCCGCGCTCTCGGGCACAATCTCCCCGGACTTGGCTGTCTCCTTCCCCTCAGCTACGACCGGATCAACGGGACGTTTGACCTTGTCGGGGTTCTGCTCAAAAAATCTCAAATGGAGAATCTCAATTTTTAAAGAATCGTGTCCGACGAAAGGCTTCCACGTCCGCTTGTCCTCTTTGTAAAACCACCGAACCTCCTCCGGTCCCAGCTCCGTGACGACCTCACCCCGGTGCCTGGAGCTATTGGACCGGATGCGTTTTTTGGTTGTGACATTCCCATCACTTTCGGTGTAGTTTGGGTCGATGTCCAGATAGGATGAGCATGGAAATTCCTCCCCGGCCAGGCCCAACATGATGCCATCCTGGGATAACCGGTGCGAGTCGCCCCGTAGCAGCGGCAGGTGTCTGTCCAGGTCGGGCTGCGTTGGGTCCCTCTCCCCGGGGGTGACACCGTCTCCCATCGGGTTCTCGTCGTAGCCTGACACAAACACGTCATTTGCCATATCCCATTCGCTACTGCTGACAGAGTTATTCTCCGAGCTCTGTTGGCGGATAGTCGGTTTATCCTTCATATTGCTCATGGTTTTTATCGCCAACTATTAAACTAAAAACATGAAAATAGACTAATAAAAATATCACTGTTGTGTCTCTATTCTAACACTATTACAGCTACCGCTATGCCATACTAACCGCTTTTACCCCCCAGCTGGTAACATCTGTATGCCGAACCGCCCTGACTCCAACAACATTTCTTAACATTTTAGCTACAAATTTTAAACTATTACCCCCGCTGGCAGTTTAAACGACATATTTCCTCCTGTTTTCTGCTTGTCCATATTCCCGTTTCCCCTCGCTTACTGCTGGAATCATCACTGAGTGGTCCTAGCTAGGATGGTAATGCCAGTCTCTTTATCGATTTACGAATTCAGCTTCCGGTTTCAGCATTCAAAATAAACTCCAGGCGAAAAACGGATTTATATCGTAATGCAGAAGAAAACACACACATAATAAGAAATTATAATGGCTAAAAACACCACAAATACTAAATTACTTTACTACCTCAGTTTACAGGTACTTGATCTTCAAAAACTGCTCATAAAAGGAGCTATGTGAAGTTTGTGTCTTTTTAATTTGAAGGCAGATTTCACTCTAAAACGTTGTTTTTTCATCATTCGACAGCAAAATATAAGAGCCAGCTTCATTACGAAAAACTGAGATTCCGCTTAAATGTAGTCTGTAACGTATTTAAAATAAACAGATAGTATATAAAGATTATTAATTCCACTTTTAGTGATAAAATGTAGTCTGCTGTGATACTTTTTTTTGTAATATGTCTCAAATTCGTTCAATACTTTAGGGCCTTTCAGGCCACCGTAGTTGTTATTGGGAGTTCCTGTCATGGCGGATATCAAAGTGTTTACCTGAGGATTTTGGAATAAATTCGCTTATTTTATGGCTTAAATGAAAAGGAAATGGCAGCGGTTTTCCTGGTCACCTTGTATGAGTACTCACCACTGTTTTACATTAGTGTGGTGTCTTTGTGCTTCGTTATTACTGCCGCCATGGTGCTCGGCTGGTAAGTGATATTTAGCAAGTTAGCTCAGGATTAAAGTATTCATAACGTTTCAATCTTTACGACTTCACATGTAGACTACGTTATCACAACAGACGTAACCATGACAATATAATTAATCTGATGCACATTTCACTGCTAACCGTAGGAGAGTGAACGGCCCTGCCCCAAAATGCTCTGACAACACTAAACCCACACTAACGGGAGTGTAAGGGCTGAATGTCAGAGGAAAAACTGGATGGCAGCAGCAGTAATGCTTTATATGGGCATCATTTATCCGTGTATCTAAGCCCAAAAATGTCTAAAACACTGCGACTTCATCTCTCTAAATCTAGTTTGTATGGAAGCCCAATTCTGCCAATATTATTAAAAAGAAGTAAGTAATTATAATGAGAAGCTTTCTCAAAATATTGACTTAGTATCTTAAAATAATAAGAAACTATCTAAAATATAATGACTTGGTATCTCAAAATAATGACTTAATATCTCAAAATAATGACTTAATATGTCAAAATAATGACGTAGTTACTCAAAATAATGACTTATCTCAAAATAATGACTTATCGTATGGCTTATTAGTATCTCATTATTTTGAGATACTAAGTCATTTTTTGATACTAAGTCATTATATTGAGATAAGTCATTTTGAGTTACAAAGTCATTATTTTCACATACTACAGTATTTTGATAAAGTTTCTCACTATTTTGACTTACAGAATCTTTTTTTGATTTGGCAACATAGTATTTTGATCAGAGCCTGACCTATATATCATTCAGCCGATAATGACCTATAACAGATATATCGGTATCTGCATATGTTGTCTGATATGTGCTGATATTTTTTAAAAGTTATATAAGCAGTAGTTTATGTATATTTGACCCAGTTTTCTTAATTCAAGTTTAATATATGCATTTGTTTTGTTATTTTGTTGTTCCACATGTTTTTTAAATTCATATTTAATTCTAATTATTACATTTCCAGATAGGTTTACTGTTTCAGAGCACTGAGCATGCAATAAAGTTTTTTGTTAAACTTTGAAATATCATACCTTCATTACATTTGATGGATCATTACAAAAAAATGTTTATATTCTGTACATATAACATTATCAGTCAATATATCGATATCGGAATTTTTTACTCCCTAATATCGTTATCAGCATTGGCTCCAAAAGTACCGTGTCGGTCAGGCCCCAATTTTGATTTAGAAAACCTAATCAGTCAAGCGATCTTATGTATCTATAAAATGTTCTGGTCTGGGGTTGAGCATAGCTCAGCGGGTAGCCCACCCTCCCCATATGTTGAGGCTATAGTCCTCGTTGCAGGTGACCCCGGTTCGAATCCCGAGCCGAGCGGTCTTATCCTGCGTGTCATTCCCCTCTCTCTGCCTCCTGTTTCCTGTCTCTCTACACTGTCCTGAACATTAAAGGCATAAAAAGCCCAAAAAATATACTTTAAAAAAAAAAAAATGTTCTGGTCTGTGTGTGAAAAAGATCAACTTTTCCACAGATTGTCTTTGTGCGTACAGCTCTCAAGATCAATAGAGATGACAGCTGTCTAGAACAGAACAGCTTGGTGTTCTTTGACAGCTGTCACACTGTGCTTCATGTCCTGTAGGTTTGGGTTTGATGTTCCGGTGATCTTACGCAGCTCTGACGAGACAGAGTCCATCCTACCAACTCCTGAGAAGCAAATGGTCCAGGTGACCAATCCCTTCTGCCTGGAGATGTGCTCTGGACCGATGTCAGTCACTGGTGAGAACAGCGTCGACATCTACTAGTACCAGTATCTTTTGAGTCCCAGGTCATGATAACTGTAGCTTACTCTCCCTCGCAGATGGTGTTTTTCTGAGGGCTTGCTGCTTGGAGCCTTGTATCTTGAGCTGTTTTTGGGGCTGTGAGATTGGTGCTCTGCAAGGAGCGCTGCAGGCTCACCAGCATGGCCCGAGACTCAGCACCCCCAGCCATTTCCAAGAGGCTCTGCGCTTCCTCTACTCCTACTGCCAGAGCTTCTCGTATCCTTTATAACACACTTACTTGTTGGTGATACTATGCAGGTTGGCTCCACCTGTCCCAACGTACCTTTCCTAACCTCAAATATTCAATTTGGGTTGTTTAGTGCATTCATGAGGTACAGGTAGCCGTGAACAGTTTAAACTTCTCCAATGAAGATATAGTTTATATTATTACAACTGTGATTTACTGATTTGTCCTTCATGGTTTGTTTCTACAGCAACCACCAAAGAAGGGGTTATAATTGTTTGCTAGAATAATAAAATACACCATCTGGATCTGGAAATTCAAAGTAATTGTGCATTCAGATTGTTCTAGTTTTTGAATCATGGTGGTATAACACACACACACACACACACACACACACAAACACATGCCTGAGATATACTTTCTTTGTCTTGTATACATTGTTCCTACATTAGCTCCTGTTGTTATGCTCTTTAACCCCACCCTCTCAGTATCAGCAGTGAAGACAGAGAGGGGCACCACACACAGATTCCAGCTGACCAGGGGATCAGAGATTTTGGGCTGTTGCCGAGGGGATGCTACCCCCTAGTGGCTGTGCTGACACTGGCAGAGCAAGAAGCCAGGGACATGTACAACATTGTAAGTCCGTCCTTTTAGAAACCTTCCTCACAGCATCAGACACTGCTCCCCTAACTGTACTGATAATTAGGGGCCGAGCACCAGGCGCATTGTTTAGGGCCTAAACATTCATGAAAACTCATGAAAATCTGCACACGCGTCAGACCTGGTGAGAAATGTGATGTTTTATGAGAAAATTAAGAAAATTCAGCCCCTCGCTACAGATTGACATAGACGAACGAAATTTGGGATGCATAAGTATCATCTAAAGACGCACGAAAAAGTCTCTTGGGGCCATACCCTAAGTCCAATGGGAGGTCGGCCATTTTTATTAGAATTTTCAATTTTGGTGCCATTTCTCCCATTTCCACGCCTTGTACTTTAACCTCCTCCTCCTAGAGAATGAACCCAACCGACTTCAAATTGGCTCAGTGTCATCTTAAGACCTTGGAGATGAAAAGTTATCAAAGTCTTTTGCTTCCATTATACCTAATGGGCGTGACTGGCGATGCAGCGAATTTCAATGCACCAAGGGGGGGGGGGGGGGGGGGGACCAGGGCCCTCTCTCTCTCTGGGTACATTTAACTCAATTTAGTGTAAAGACTAGACACATGTTAAGTTTATTTGTATAGTCCCCTCTACACAAGGATATACAGTTATAAACTCTCAGCATATGAAAAAAATACAAATCCATGATCCTCTCTCTCCTCTTTTAGGTGGCCAGTGTGACAGTTATTCATGTTCCTGATGACAAATACAGCCTGTCTGCAAGGATCGTCTTTCAGTACCTTCTCACCTCACAGGGGAACATGTATGAGCTAAAGGTACGTCACATTTGGGTTGTTCCTACTTTTACCTCAAACTCAGATTCACACGTTCCGTACAGGAGTTGGCTATATTTGGATCTATATTCTGTATTCTGGCTCACTGACTTGGCACTTTCTGTGATTTCATAACATTACAGCATTATATGTGTTATTCTTGCTGTCATAAGTCAAAATGACATGTCTCCTGCAGCCTCTCTTCATGTCAGCTGGCAGTGAGGGGGCATCTGGACCTCCTGAAGCAGAACATAACATCCAACAACCTGGTGAACCCACAGAGGAGGAGGCCAGCCGAGTGGAGCCGGTGCTAAAGGAAGAGGAGGAGGAGGAGGAGGAGGAGGAGGAGGAGGAGGACTGGTCAGAGGGGAGGGGCAGAGACTGTGTAGTGTGTCAGAATGCAGCAGTGAACAGAGTGCTGCTGCCCTGCAGACACGCCTGTGTGTGTGACAGCTGCGTGTCTCACTTCCAGCACTGCCCCATCTGCAGGGCATTTGTCCTGGAGTCCTTTGCCCTGGCACAGGGTGGAGCTGCTGGAGAGCAATGACTCCGTCTACAGCAAGAGAATGTTCCCCAAGATAATGTGCAATGAGCCAGACATAACCGCTAAACGACACCTGCAAGACCCTAAATAATTTTTATGTCAAGGTTCCATGAGTAAAAAAAAAGGTTGCTAAGATGCAAAGGTACAGGTGCACTGCAGCAACTGCAACAATATAGAAAAACTCCATTAGACTGTATGTAGCATTTCAAACATTTTAAGATATATGAAGAAAAATAAGGAGAGTGAAGTCTTACCTTACAGGCTGCAGCTTAGCACCATCGTTTCTATTACAGCTGCCAGCAGAGATACAGGTATTAAATGTGAGGCTGTCTACACATGATTACTGGCAGAATCTGTGCATGACTTGAGCCATGATGCTGTGTCCAAATTAGAGGTAAGATCGGGCCTAAAAAATCCAGCCCGACCCGACCCAGGCACGCGGGTATTAAAGCCCGACCCGGCCCGAGCCCGATCAATTAACTTGATTTGCAGGCCCGAGCCAGAAAAACCCCGAAATTTTATATTTTATTTGTGAGGACTCAGGAGGAGGAGGAAAGGGAGGGGATGCGTCAGTCAGAGCCGGACAGAGCACTGCTCCGGGAAAAGGGACTGGTTGCGATTTGTGTGATCCCATTTGTGACGATGCCTGTGCATAATGATAACAAATTAAAGCCTGTCTTTTGTAACGAATTCTCCCAGTTAAACAAGATGCACATTCTCTGACAAGGAGAGGAACAGCAGCAGGAGCAGGTCTCTGGGCTTCATTGTAGATCACAAGGAAGGGCATCTGAGATACACGGGGTAAAGCCTCCAGAGCGCAGCAGGTTCACTATAGTCTTCGTTACTAAAGGCGGAAACAAACAGACTTTATAAATCCTCCGCTGGAGACTGCGCGCACGGATGAATCCATTCATACATGTTTCTGGACCAGCTGCTTTTAGTATACATAATACATAAATATATATTTATTAAAAAAAAGTTAGCGAGAGAGAAGCCCGGCCCGACCCGACCCGACCCGAACGTAATAATTGACATTTTGGGGCCGGGTCGGGTCGGGCTCGGACTCTGGCTCGGGCTTAAGATCTTACCTCAAATGTCACTCTACATATTGTATACAGTAGGCACTAATCTGTACCAGGGCCCAACCGATACTGGAATTATGGGGCCAATGCCAATACCGATATTAGGGAGTAAAAATATTCCGATATCAATACATCGGCCAATAATCTTATATATATATATATATACATATATATATATATATATATATATATATATATATATATATGTATATGTATATATATATATATGTGTGTGTGTGTGTGTGTGTATATATATATATTTATATATATATATATTTATATATATATTTATATATATTTATATATATATATATTTATATATATATTTATATATATATATATATATATATATATATATATATATATATGTGTGTGTGTGTGTGTATATATATATCCTATATATATAGGCCTATATCAGTGACGTGCGGTGAGGTTCATGTCTGGTGAGGCACTGACTTCATCACAATCAGATTTACAAACATATGAACCCTACAGAGTAGCTTATTCACCATTTGATTGGCAGCAGTTAACAGGTTATGTTTAAAATCTTATATCAGCTTTCTTTACACATACAAACTGTAGCACACAAAAAAACACATTTAATTTAAAAAACGTTATTATGGTCTTACCTTTACTTATAAATGAAGTCCATGCGGCGCTCCTTCTGAACAAAAGCATCGATAACTTGTTTGTAGAAGTTTTCCTTGTCTTCCTTCAGTTTTAGTTGTCGCTTACTGTCATTTATTCTGCAGCTAATGAGTCGTAATAAGAATCAACTGCGTGCCTCACTTAGTGACTTTTTGCAGCCGTTTTATGCTGCTCAGCACACGAAACACGCTACAAACAGGCATGAGTTACAGTTTAAACATAAACCACATTTTTCTAAAACTGCACTAAAACAGTAAACCTCACTGGGAATTTAATATGTAGGCTATATATTAAAGAATGTGTAAAGTGAATTCAGACATTTTCTTCTAAACACATTAAATAGATCATAAATATATTTCTAAAAAGGGTGTAAAAAGTATTTCAACCATTTAGATTTGAATTGTGGGGCTAGGCTTCACAAGGTTAGGTTTCAAGATTTCAGGATTTAGTGGGCGGGTCTGAAAATCAGCAGATTAGCATAAACCATAGGCATAAACCCGCCCCTGCCGCTGTAGAGGTATAGATACATTCAGCGCACACTTCTACTACTACAGTCTACAATTAGCCAGTTAGCTGCCGAGTTAGGCACCGAGCTAGCAGCTGAGTTAGCAGCAGAAAGCTCTCAAACGTAGCGTCCATGTTTTTGGTAGAGGTGGTGACTTTGATTGACAGGTGACACTTGGTAGGGGGCGGGGTTTCAGCGGACTCAGCGGGTACTCCCACAGCGTTTGGTAGCAAAGAAAAAGGCTGAGTTTTACACAACTTTGAAGACTAATTTCATTTATTTGGCGATTTTTTTTATCATTCAAATTTGGCAGGGTGGTTAACAACACATTTTTCTGTGGTATGTCAAACTCAGAACACATATTTATTCTTACTTTACACGGACTTTAAACTTGATTTAGGAAAACAGATTAAACATACATATTACGCTGCCTTTGTATCTTTAAAAAAATATCGGCACATATTAGACGTGATATAGAATTAAGACACAGCTGCATTTCTCCAGTGGAGAGAGCGATGATATTTCTCTCACATTTGAACATTTGCTGCTGACCCGTCATTGTCAGATTCATTATAAAATAAGCATGTTTTTAAACAATATATAGTATAACTCAACTGCAGAGAAACCTTATACGAACAGAGGTTAGAAACATGCTCAATACTCCTTTCAGCAACAGACATGACATCTCCATGGTTACACTTCTAGAAATACATGGACTGTTTAAGGTATTATGGTCACAGAGCAGCTAAAGTGTTTATATGGGAGCTTCATTCCATTTAGCCTGTAATGATTTCATTTAAATGAACATGAAATACAACCCCAATTCCAATGAAGTTGGGACATTGTGTAAAACATAAATAAAAACAGAATACAATGATTTGCAAATCCTTTTCAACCTATATTCAATTGAATACATTACAAAGACAAGATATTTAATGTTCAAACTGATAAACTTTATTGTTTTTTTGCAAATATTCACTCATTTTGAATTTGATGCCTGCAACACGTTCCAAAAAAGGTGGGACAGGGACATGTTTACCACTGTGTTACATCACCTTTCCTTTTAACAACACTCAATAAGCGTTTGGGAACTGAGGACACTAATTGTTGAAGCTTTGTAGGTGGAATTCTTTCCCATTCTTGCTTGATGTACAACTTCAGTTGCTCAACAGGGTGCCGCCTGAGGGATCGAAGGTCACGGGCATTCAGTGTTGGTTTTCGGCCTTGCCGCTTACATGCAGAGATTTCTCCAGATTCTCTGAATCTTTTGATAATATTATGGACCGTAGATGATGAAATCCCTAAATTCCTTGCAATTGCACGTTGAGAAACGTTGTTCTTAAACTGTTGGGCTATTTGCTCACGCAGTTGTTCACAAAGTGGTGAACCTCGCCCCATCCTTGCTTGTGAATGACTGAGTCTTTCGGGGATGCTCCTTTTATACCCAATCATGACACTCACCTGTTTCCAATTAACCTGTTCACCTGTGGAATGTTCCAAACAGATGTTTTTTTTTGAGCATTTCTCAACTTTCCCAGTCTTTTGTTGCCCCTGTCCCACCTTTTTTGAAACATGTTGCAGGCATCAAATTCAAAATGAGTGAATATTTGAAAAAAACAACACAGTTTATCAGTTTGAACATTAAATATCTTGTCTTTGTAGTGTATTCAATTGAATATAGGTTGAAAAGGATTTGCAAATCATTGTATTCTGTTTTTATTTATGTTTCAAACAACGCGTCCCAACTTCATTGGAAATGGGGTTGTATAAGTGATGACTGGTTTTTGTTATATTAACTAGATATACAGACACTGAACTAAGCACAGCATGAGTTCAGATGAAGAAGTTGTTTTCATGTATGTAAAAAATGTAGATAAAGATTGACTGATATTTACATGTACAGATTGTTTACACTTTCTTTTGGATGTGTGGATGTTTTTAGAAGATTAAGCAAGTTGAGTTTGACCTCTTTTACACGACCTTTCAGCTGCTTATCAAGACCATGAACAGTTGAAAGCTCTGGAAAGTAACTAGTGAGTGGACCTTGAATGAAGAAATGTTCTGATAAAGTGTATTACTGGTCTTGAAAACACTAAATGTAAAGTGTTTAAACCAGTTTAAACATTTAGTGGTAACCAGCAGTGAAGTTGTTTCTATGTTGTTTTAAATTATAACTTGAAACAATGTAGAAAAAGATATTTACTGAAAAATGTCAAAATCTAACAGTATCATAAATGTTCCTAAGTAATGAACTAGTTGAACTTGGATAATTACTTCTGCTTTCTTTGTTTCAGAGCTGAAAAGTTAGCATTAGTCTTTTTTTGATGGTTTGTTTATGAACTGGTCAAATCTCTTTCCCATGCTTTGTGAGTGTCATCACCATTCATACAACCAGTAGTTTAATTACTAAAGCTTAATTTTGCTCTGAGTGCACCAGAATGATGCATTTGACCTAAAAATCTGGCCCTCCACCCCTCCTCAGTTACTTATTCCACTCAACTGAACGGTGATGAGAGAAATGAATGCACAATGTGAACACAGCATTTTAGTTACAATGGTTTATTTCCGCATATATGAAGATATTTTATACAAGTGTTGTGTGTGATGTCAAGTGTGACCAGCCTCTTTGAGCCAGTAGTACTGAGGCAGCTCAGACCAGAAAAGTGGAAACAAGAGCTTGCTGTTACAGAGTAAAAATCACTTTGTTGGCAAATATAAGGACAACATACTTTTTTTTTTTTAAATGTTGCTTCCAAAAAGAAAAAAAACATGAAGAAACTGTTGGCATTTAAGCGTACAACACAGCAAGTCAATCCATGAGTATGCAACGCATAAAATGTCAGGTAGAGAAAAAGAACTATGACACAGAGGGTTTATACAGGCTTGTAGTCCAGCTTGGACTCCAGCTTCTTTGAATCGGCCACCTTACGCACGGCTTTCATGAAGTCTTCCTGAGTTACATACTCACGGTCCGAGCGGATTGCAAACAAACCTGAGAAGGAACCAGTTGACATGATGAGGCTGTTCATAGATAGAGCGATGACAGTGAATTAAATGACAAAGAATGTTTCATATCTAACCTGCTTCTGTGCACACGTTTCTAAGATCAGCTCCGTTGAAGCCATCTGACAGCTTCACAATAGCTTCGAAATCTGAAAAACACAAAACATTTCAGCATCTCTTCCTGTGTTTATAGAAATAATGACCTTTGACCTGCTTGGTGTCAGTTGCTATGTGCTGCTGGAATCACTGAATCATCTTCTTCCACTGTTTGCTATGTATTTGAACCCTTAGCCCCTAAAAAAGGACCACTCACAAACAATAAGCTTTCCAGTACATCATTACTAGTAAAGTTGGGTTTTGTTTAAAACCGTTTCAATACTACTTGGTATCAAATTTATTTAGGATACCTTACACCCAGCTCAAATCACTACTGAATAATAGTCATAGAAATGAGTTGCTTCTTGTCAAATACAACTAATATTTTCTCAAGTAATCAATAAATCATTTACTCTGAAATATCCAAAAACCAATCTTATCACAAGTGCTGAAAGCCACATTTGACATGTTGATGCACAATTAAATGGCTGAAAAGATGGATGTGTTTTTCTCATAGATCGATGGCTCTAGATAAGTCATTCAATTCTCTCCAATTACTTCCTCAACTCAAAAGAAAGAGCAGAGTTGAATATGTTCTGTAAAATACTGTCAAATGTGCATTGTTTATGCATCTCAGTCCAAACAATTACACAACTTTGTGAAGGACTTTAATTTTGAAACGACGAACACAGGAAGTGGAGATGAGTGGGAGTGAGAGCTCCGTGAACCTCTGTATGCCACATGAGTGAGAGTCAGAGGTGAACTTTTCATGGACCACCCTGCTTCTATTTTTTGTCTCTCACATTGAAAGTGCGTCACGGAATAGCAACAGCTGATTCATTTAGTCAAAATGAATCAGCTGTTGATTAATTTAGTCACTCCGAAAATGTAAACGAGTTAGCAGCTGACTGGAGACAGATGAGCTCACTGACCTATTTCTCCGTGCTTGGTGATGGGACTGGAGTGGATCTTGAGGATGTCCAGACGAGCCTGTTCATTGGGCAGTTCGATGTCTGTGGAGTAGAAGGAGATTAGGCGTGCTGCGTGAGATCATACAGAGCTGATGGTGATGATGGACAGGAATAGGAGGAGGATCTTACGGATTTTGCGGTCCAGTCTGCCGGGTCGCAGCAAGGCCGGGTCCAGAGTGTCGGGTCTGTTGGTGGCCATGATCATCTTGACTCTGTGCAGTGTGTCAAAGCCGTCCATCTGGTTCAGCAGCTGACAGGAAACACACATGCACACACACACACATATTAAATTCAACTAACCACTGCTTTTCATCATCTGAATCATTTCATTGTTGCACTTGTGAGTAAAATCATCTATCATTTTAATTCAATAAAGTAACCCTGCTACTGAGTCATGCTGCACAGAGCAGATCACACCAGACAGGAAGTCAGACAGAGTCGGCAAAAAACGTATGGTCAATTTTCAAAATAAAACAAACAATCGGTGCAGGGTTCCAATCATATTTCAGCAGCCAAGTCAACTAAATTTGAGCAAGTAATCATAGTAGCTTTAAGGCACTCGTTAGGATTTGATTGAGCTGCTGTAATTACTGTATTAACAGTACAGCTTTTTTCCCCCCAGAGTACACTACGCTCTGCTTCTGAAACACTTCCTGTGGAATAGTACACTGTGCAGAGGATGGAGCAAAACCCTGGCACAGCCGGATCGCGGTGGTAACCTGGGTAACAAGGAAACAAAAAGGCCCTGATAGCAGAAGGACTGATACATTCAGGATCACATCTAGTGGGTGTCGATGCTGATTGAAGACTTGAAATATTTGTTTTCCGACAGCTTCAATCTGGTTAATAAAACAAATTGTGACCAAAATATACACCGAGTAGGATATTTACAGTTGAATAATAACCATCAAAAAAAACATAACACTAACAGAAAATATAAATGTATCTATATAAATCTGTAAATCTTACACAATTAAGTACTATTGGTAGAAGAGCCACTGTTAGGATGAAAAAATCAAGGTACTTTGTTTAACTCTAATTTAGAAGAAATGTTGTATTGTATTCTTGATTTTTCTTCTCTTCAGTAATAGAATGTGTTTTCCTGATGTCATCCATTTACCTCCATCAGAGTCCTCTGGATCTCTCTGTCAGCAGAGGTTCCCTCAGAGAAACGTCTGCCGCCTACGAGGAACAACACACACACACACGCAGTGTATATTCAGTGCACTTTTAAGTTACAGTACATTACAGATAAAGGACCACAACAACAAACATGCTGTATTAAAAACAGTTTCACCATAACAAACCCTGCAGTAAGGAAAGACCAACAGATACTGTGTACTTGGGAAATGAACTACTTGGTTGTATAGTCTGGAGGTTACATCAAACATCCATCCAGTCTGAACAGAAACTATAAATTAGACTGAATGCTCAACACAACACACAGCGTGACAGATTCATGAGAGGTCAGAGACTGCTGACTGCTTTCAATCTGTACGGGTGAATGCAGCATAAAGCTACAGGAAGCTTTAGCTGCTTCTCAATCAAAGCCTTAAAACTATGACTGGAACTAAAAAAAAAAAACCACACAAGCTGGTGGACGTCACTCACCGATGGCATCGATCTCGTCCATGAAGATGATGCACGGCTGGTGGTCCCTGGCGTAGTTAAACATCTCTCTGATCAGCCTTGCACTCTCTCCAATGTACTTGTCCACAATGGAGCTGGATACCACCTGCAACACACACACACACCATCAGCTAACTGACTGCACTACGGCATGGAAGAAAACACACTGATGATGATGATGATGATGATGATGATGATGGCAGTGACACTACCTTGAGGAAGTTACAGTCCAGCTGACTAGCAACTGCTCTGGCCAGAAGAGTCTTCCCAGTGCCTGTTACACAAACAAACTCATCAATATCAAAAAAGGATTAAACAAAAACTAAAATAGACAGATTCTTACTGAAACTTTTTGATGAGGTCAGTTTGATATATACACATGATCAAATTACTAACCTGGAGGTCCGTAGAGAAGGCAACCTTTAGGGGGGATGATCCCCACTCTCTGGAAGAGCTCAGGGTTGGTCAGAGGCAGCTCGATCACCTGTCGTCAAATTACAACAAGCATTGGTTTGAAATCATTGGCTGGAAAAATCACAATCCAATCTAATCTAATCTGATCTGATCTAAAACAGAACTACATTAACGCACAACAATGCCGCAACCAGACTCCAAAAAAAAAAACGCTGATGCGTGTCCTACCTCTCTCAGCTCTCTGATCTGTTCAGACAAGCCCCCGATCTCAGAGTAGGAGACGCTGCCAGGGTCCTCATGGGACATGTTGTACACCAGAGGGTCCACCTCTCTGGGCAAGTACCTATGAAAGAACAGTAAAACACACGCTGAGCATACAAACATCCCCAGTTGTGTGTATGGTTCACTCACTGCCAGCTTTTATGGCACATTCAGTACTAATGTATACTACATTCATTGTACGTTTTGGGAGTCACTGCTTAATATGTTTTTAATGTGATGAGGAAAACGTACAAATATTAACAACAAAAAGTGTTTTATTAGCTGTAATTATTTGTGTAGGGGGTACACAGATAAAACCTAAGAGTACACATGAACAGTCTCCTGTAGTGTCCAGAGAGCAGTGGCACTATTCACATAGACCCAATCCATCTACTGGTACTGCTAATTCATTTCAATGTGATGATGGAGTCCAGTCTACCTCATTATGGTGAGCGTGGTCATGTCCAAAGCCACTCTGGTGCCAGGCTTCAGCTGTGACTTGTCCAACTGGGATGAAAAATGGTACAGATTAGAGTTGACATTTTCAACACTAGGGCCAACATTTACTGCATTAACCTGGTAAACCGAATTTATCATCCAACAATGTGGTTTAAAAATAATAATAATATTCATTTATTTAATATATGTGTGGACAAAATAATATGTACCTTAATGTATAATGTATTCATTGTTATGGATAAAGACAGATATAAAAAAAAAAACAATGATAGATTAATGCCATTGATGCAGAAATAATTAAAAATCCAATACAGTATGAAGCTGTCCTGTTTAATAATTAAAACATTTCCCACATGAGAGTAATACCCCATAATAAAGAAAAGGATACCTTGGTATACAGCATGACTAAACCTGACAATTGTACAGTATGGGTTAGTCACAATGTGTAGCTGATTCATCTTATTAAAACAATGTTCTATTGGCCAATCACAATCTATATGAAGCTCACCATTAAAATAAATTCAGATTAATTATAATCCTGACCAGTCTATTTCATGTTGTCATAATGTTTTGTGTAGTTTGACGGTTTCTAAACCTTAAGGTGAGATCACACTATCAAGTCAGTTCTTTCATTGACGGTGTCATGAGAAGTTTCTAGCCATATAAACTTCTCATGTATCAGAAACCCTGGAGAAGCTCTGACTGTTCAGCACCTACCTGTCTACGGCATCCAACCACATATCGGGGGCCATTAGTTGCCTTGACGATGACTGGAAATAAAAAACAAGAAGCACATTAACTTCACATGTGTGACATGGTTTTACAGAGAAATGTGACATATCTGCCAGTGAACTTACATTTCTCCTCGGTTAGCTGTTTGAGCACTTCTCCGACAATCTGCAGAAACACAAGGCACACGTGGTTATGAAAGACAGTAACTCAGCCTCTGCTCCTCTCCATCCTGGCTCTACTGCGTCTTTGCAAATCTCTGCAAGCTGCCTCAGTGAATTGCATCTCAGGGACAAACGTTTACATTTAAACTGAATCTTTAATAAGGCTGGATGATACAGAATAAATATGTGATGTGTGATAAAACATGTTGGCAGCATCCACCAGGTCTACTTTTTACATTTCTCTATATGCATGTGCTAAAAGTAGAAAAATCCATCAGAGGATAAAACATAATAAATGATGTACAGAGTCTTGAACGGATCCTTGTCCATTTGACTTTGCCGACAAATGGATACTATTTTCACTGCTGATTAATCTTGAGCTTAACTGATTACAGGGTTTCCATTACATTCATTCAGGAGTGACAGTGCAGGCATGTCAAACCCAATACCAGATTGGAAACTTCACACTGTTAAATAGATTTAAAGATGTATCTAGCAGTGATAAACTTAATCAGTATTATGCACACTTGTTTGGAAAAGGCTTGAATATAACAGATGATCATTTCTATGTCAAAGTTCTGTACTGCAGTTTTAAAATCACATATACCCTTTCTCCTTCATTACAAATGCCAGAATCCATCAGAACATATGCAAATGCAATCACTGACCTCTTCATTAGTTACACCTGTGTAATATAATGCACCAGCTCTGCTTTAAATTATACCTGAAGGAAGCTTATAGATGTTCAGTTTTTGTTGACATTATTAGAAAGGTGATAATTCATCTGGATGTTTATTACTGAGGTCATAGTGGGTGGTGCTGATGTACTGTACATTATATTGAATGGTGTTTCTAATATTTTGTCTACCCCATTCACGCACATAAGGTGCTGTAAAATATTAGGAACACTTGTCAATAGAATGTACTCCAGTACACCAGCATCACCCACTATGACCTCAGTTATAAACATTAAATAGATTTATCACCTTTCTGACAATGGAAACTAAACTGAAAATGTATGAGTTTCTTTAAAGGAGAATTTAAAGCAGAGCCGTTGTATTGGGTTGAATTAGGTTGAACAGGTGTTCCTAATGAAGTGGCCAGTAACTGTATATTGATTCTGGAGAGTTTAACTGTTAGACACAAGAAGTATCGTATGTCACTGTAAAGTCTGTTGTTAGTGTATGCGCACTGGAGGCTTCAAGCTGCCAGTTCACACTGGTAGAAGTTGAATATTTGACTGGGATTGGCTTCCAAACTAATTATGATGTAACAAATCATGCTTGTAGGCCTACATCTACAAATCTGCTTTTCAATGAGCATTGTCCATTGTCAGTGAATAAATGTAAAAAGTAAAAAAAACAGCCTTCTATTGACAACACTCTGCACAGTGTAGTTCAAAACCTCAAGTGTAAAAATAATAAGACAAACCCATTTTAGAGTGAAACGTACTTTAATTAGTTAATACTCAGTCTACTGTTAGAACCACTTCAAAAACAGTCTTACCTGTCCAACACTTTGCAGAGCCTTGAGGTCGTTTTCTGACTTCTCATACTGTTTAGTTTGTTCTCTGAGCTGTTCCCTCACTGGAAATAAACAGAAAGGGATCAGATGTAACGCCGTACTGCAACAATTGTAGTTTAACACAGTCAAACATTTTCGTGAGGCTATTTTAGCTTCACGCTAGCGTTAGCGCTGCCTAACGTTAGCTTAGCATACGATAACAATAACAGAAAACATTACATATATCAAAGTATTATCATTTCGGGTTAAGGTTAACCGACTTTTAGAAGTTATTAAACAATTTAATGGTTGTCTGCTTCTCGTTAGCCAATTTAAGGCTCGCATTTTCTACGATAACGCTCCTGCATGACAAAGCACTAGCTAGCCGGTCAGCTAGCTCATTCTGACTGTCCCCACACACTTTCATGTCATCGAAACAAATACGACGTCTTTCTGCCTCAACACGGAGACCACGTTTAAAAATTCAATCCTCACGTTCTTTTAATCGTCCATCCACTTCTTTGTGTTCGAGTAATTTTTTCCTGTAATCCTGCAGCGCTTTATCCCTGGTTTCCGCCATGATGCTCCACTGACTGCTGGGTAACTGCAGCGTCACTTCTGCGTTACACCGTCAGTACCTCCCACTGCGTCATACCAATTTATTTCTTTCCTAGGATGGTGAAGTCATTACCTGACCTACTCTGCCTCTAACTAATTAGTCTTCATTGTCTTGGTTGGTTGGGTTGGTTAGATTTAGGTATGAAGAGTGGAACAGGTTGTCAATACAACAGCTCTGCTATAAATTCTACACTTATTTAACATAGGCCTATAGCCTACATTTTCAGTTTTTATTGACATTGTCCAAAAGGTGGTTATTCTACTTCATTTTTGTCTGAAAAAGGCCTACACCATCCTCAAAGACCCATCCCACCCGGGTCACACAGTTTTTATTCTTAAGCAATAACTGCTCTAAATGCTCCACAAACCTGATCCTCTAATAACTGCAACACCAATTTTGAGTGTAATATTAAGGGGAACTGTGCAATATTGATGGCAGCGAGTGGAATGACTTGTGTGTGTGTGTATTATGTGTTTTAGTTAGTTTAGTATTTAGATAGTTTTAGTACTAATTACTCATTTATTTTATTCTTTTACAAGCACTCTTTCTTTTTAAAAAAAAAACTTATGATACCATTAGGATTGCTTTCAGTTTCGTAGTACATATACAATGACAATGAATTCTATTCTATTCTATTCTATTATTGAGGTCGTACTAAATGGTGGTGGTGTATTAGGGTGCATTATATTGACTGGTATTCCTAATATTTCGTCCACTCCATTAATATACATGAGGGGGTCAAAATATGGGCAAAGACATCAAGCAACCAGTCATTCCAGTTCATAAATAAAGGATAAATAAATAAATATAAGATCTAATCATAATAATAAATAAATAACTAAATAAAAAGTAAAGGTAAGTGACAGACATCTCCAATTAAAGCATTCTGAATAGATTTGGATAACTTTGTGACTCTTAATGAAATCATTAAACACCCCAGTATATGTGACCATTTTCTACCTAGACAGTTCCATGTTAGTCCAGCAGAGGCGCTGTTTGCTCGGAGTTGGCGGCTGCATGTGTGCGGCGTGTCAATCGGAAGCCCGCCTACCGCGCAGCCGCGCCCGACGCCTGCAGAAAAGGAACTGCGCACCACCGCAGCACTATAGAGGGGGCTCCCTGGGGCAGGAAACACGGAAACCTGGACTGCTGTTAAGAAACCACCGATTCTTGTTCTCAAACTACACCAAAAACATGACAGCGACTATGATTTCTCCTATGTTCGAGTACGGTGAAGTCTCAAAGGTAAATGATGCATATCCTGAAGTTTTTCTTCACTGAAGTAAACATGCTAACATTGACTTAGCCAGTTGTCTGACTGCAAGTTCGAGGCTAAGTTTTTAGGGCACTGTTACATAATCCACGTTTGTCGGCTAGTTTTATGGCATGTGTCACGGACTCAGCTTCTGTGAACCAGACAACGTAAGTCAAAAATAGGAGTTTGTGCTGCTGCTGCTGCTAACTACCCTGGTAATATTAGCGAAGTTAGGTTCACAGTTAACGTTCTTTCGGGATTTAAGCCACATACACTAACGTTAGTCGGTGTTTAATACCAACATTTGTGCTGAAGTAGAATACCTTTTATTCAAATGTACATATAAAGTCATAATAGCTTTAGTACAGTGTTTAATACAAATAATCCAACAGGTTATTTTAATGCCATGTGTAACTGTTAGCTTATGTTCTTTGCATTTGCCGTCTGTATATAATGTCAGTGTGTTAAGCAGTGAAGTGAAAGCTGTATAACGTTAGCTATCGTTTACATTGCTTACTTAACGTTACTTACACTTCCCCTTGACCCTTGAGGAACTGGGTTTTTGAAACTGTAGCGTGGGCTGTGTGTTTGTTTCTATGCAGTGTCTGTGTGTCTGCGTGGGTATGAATAGTAAGTTGGCTTCTTTGTAGTGTTAATATTAGATTTTTACTCTGTTTATTGTTTCCTGTACTGTATGGAGCCAAATCTGGACCATTAGTTTTCTTCGTTTGAAACTGAAAGTCCTATTTTTGATATCAGCGTTGGAAATATGCAAGGTTTTTTTAATTTATTATTAACTATTTTATTTAATTTTTACAGTTTCAAATTTATATTTTTAGTCTCTGAGCTGTATTTTTATATTTTTATAAGTATTTTTACTTTTGGCCGTGATATTGCTGTGGGGGCGTGGTAAGAAGCCCAGGGGTTGCAGATAGAAAAGAGCTAGTAGCTAAATCATGTCCAAAGCATCTTTAGTCTTGTTTGAGATTAATGTATTTTGTACTCCTGATATAAATACATTATAAAGTAATTTTTAGGCTGAGGTCGACAGGCACCTCCTATCGTCTTTTCTTTTCCACTTTTCCAGTCATAGGGTGAAGGAGAAGTCATAAGAACTTAGGAAAAGACAAGCATGGTGCTCAGAGAATCCGACTGCACTTTCACTAACTACGCAGTTATGTGACAGCAGATGTTATTGACGTGGGTCTGCTGATGTGAAACTACAAGATGAAGAAGAAGTGCATCTTAGACACTGCGTCCCATGCTTTCTTACGGGGTTGTACCATGCAGGCCGTGGGAAAACACTGTGAAAACTATTACTTCATTACTAAGATTGGAATTTAATTAAAAAATGAATATTACATTACAAAACCGAAACAAATTATTTGATACATTGAGAATGCTCATGCTCACCCTCTACAAACATCATCTGATATATCAGATCCCTTTTTATTTAAAGATTTCTGTGTTATTGTTTGTGTGCCGATTACAATCTGTTATTAACCTATGGATATAATAGCTTAAGAACCATCATACAACTCTTCAACACCTCCATAGATGGATAGATATATAAATACTTATATAGCCATGGTAATATGATTCCATCTGGGGGTGCTGACTATTATCACCCCCCCCCCCCCCCCAAAAAAAAATGTATTTGACTTTATTAAATACCTGCTCTAAAGTGGCAAGTATGATTATCTAAGTCAAGACAGGTCAACCAGTTGGGATCTAAAGTGATTCCTAGTTGAGCTACAGTGGAAGGAATAA
This sequence comes from Scomber japonicus, assembly GCF_027409825.1. Lineage (NCBI taxonomy): Eukaryota > Metazoa > Chordata > Actinopteri > Scombriformes > Scombridae > Scomber > Scomber japonicus. The sequence continues at coordinate 28,972,549 of NC_070594.1, read as the reverse complement.
CAAAAAAAAAAAAGAAGTTAGCCCTATTAAAAAAATATCTGCTAGAGGTTATTAAATAGCTCCAGCATCACCTTCATTAATTGTAATCGAGGTTAAAAGTTAAATTAATCGTGATTTAGATCTTTGCCATAATCGCCCAGCCCTAGTTTCTACTCAGAAGTTCTTGTTCCCATGGAGTTATGTTCCCATCTGAGTAAAGAAAGAAATGAGACTGTGTTGAAATCAAAGGACACTTCATGTGCATTACCATTAACAGTAACAACACGTATACGAAGTAACGTGTGATAAATGACCTGGGCTTGGAAGGTAAAATAAAAGACATTTTAACCAGGTCCTGTTGAAGTTAGTTTGTGTTGGATGTTATAGCACTTGTTTATTCTTGAGCGTTACGACCTTGCCAAGACATCAAAACACATTCTTAGGCAATGCTGCACAAAATGCTTTCACATTTGATACTAAAATCTGACTCATGTAAACAGAAGCACATTAGGTGTAAGTTCCAGGATCATATTTGATAAATCACCAGTTCTTATTCATCTGGAACCAGTTCTACTTCTCGCATTCTGCTTGTGACTTCTGCAATTACTGTGGTCATGTGATCATTTACAGTAACTCCAACAAAAACAAACACTTCACACAGCAATTACCCAAGACTTAAAGCTGGAAATGCAAGATTTTTGTCTCCCCCTTGTGGCAGTGAGAGCAAAGGAGTAGGAATCTTTGGAATTCTCGTGACTCAATTAAATTCCGTTTAAATTCCAATTTGAATGGATAAATAAAGTATTTATTTATTTATGTTATGGAAAGGATTACTTTCTCTCTCCATCTGTATAAAGTCCATAAATCTTAAACGTATGGATGGCAGAGGCAGAGGAGATGACACTACTTGATTGTTAAATGTTTGTTTTGCAATCTGCAGTCCAAAAATACAATATTAAATAAATAAATAAATTCCTTTTTGATTGAGAATAGTTTCTCCATTGAATGAAAGATAAAGGGGCCCAATTTTCAGTCACTCCAGTATACTGTGTGCTAAACCAAAAAAAGTGAACTACTATAATGAAAGCATGTTGCAGTCTCCTGCCTGTATGAGAATAACAACATGAGAGGGAGTTGGAGTGGCCCGCTGTGTTGTTATTAACCCTTACATACTGTTACATTTGAGAGTTGTAAAAACACTGTTGAATGTTTCTTCTAACTGGACTTTTTCTAATGTAACCGACAATATACAAAAATAGAAATAAAATGCATCTTATTTTATTTTAGTACAGCTGAAACACATTTTGAAATATGCAAATGTACAAGTTTGAGTGATGGTCATCCATTCTCATTTGTTACTACTGGAGTTCGCTGCTCCGCTCGGTTGATGTCAGTCTGTGAGGGGAAGTCTTCTTTTCTTTCTTTCTTTCTTTCTTTTATTTTGAAGCTGAACATCATGATAACTTTAGTGAGTGCTTGCTGTAGATCAGTGGTCACCAGCCCTTCTCCTGGAGAGCTACTGCCCTGCATGTTGTAGGTATCTCCCCACTTAACTCATTATCAAGCAGCTGAAGCTTGTCAAAGGGCTTGATGATGAGTTAATAATTAGAACCAGGTGTGTTAGAGTGGGGCGATATCTAAAACATGCAGGGCTGGAGACCACTGGTGTAGACTTTCCAGGCGCTGCACCGCCCCTGCAGTTGAATTCCACTGTTTTCATTGCATCAACATCAAGTTTTGACATTTATGAATTGATGCAGAATCATCTACGTCTGCAATGATATTTTCCCCCACCCCTAGTTATGCAGCACGCTCTCATACACACCTTTAACGACAAGCACACAGAGAGGGCCTGAAAAAACGGATATGTTTCGACAATGCACTGGGATTAGTGCTAGTATGCCTTGTCCCTAACCTACTGTTAAATAGTTTTGAGCCTCATCCAACCCCCTCCATTTGATCCTTTAACATTTAGAATGTCAAGAAGAGCCACATGATTAATGGCCAGCCCAACATGGGATTTAAAAAGTCCAGTATACTAGAGATTTATCTGGTATTGATAGGCTTATTCAGCATTGTGTGAACTCGTTTGGCAAAGTGCTTGAATGTAATGGATATTCATTTCTAATAAGTGTTCTTTTAAATCACAGAGGATGAAATAGAGTGCTGTCTAACTGAAATGTTCCTTTTACAGAACAAAATGTTGGACTGCAGCAACAACAGCAGACTCGGCGGAATCGAAATCATATCTGCCCCATACAACGACGACCTCTCCCCCTGCCCCTCCACTGAGTCCCTGCTGAACACGAGGGTGGTGGGAGCCCCCTCTGCACGGGGTCTGTTCCAACGCCGTCGCTCAGTCAGTCTCTTCGGTGGAAAACTCAGCCAGAACCAGTTCATCAACAGACTCAACGTGGACCCCTCTGTGTTTTCGAGCGGCAGTAACAACAAGGAGAACCGGGTGTGCGAGCGTTCCTTCTCGGAGCTGGGGGACAGGCCCGGCAGCCTGGGGTCTGTGCTCGGGAGCGGCCAGGTCAACTCCAGCCGATACAAGACAGAGCTGTGCAGACCCTTCAAAGAGCACGGCGTCTGCAAGTACGGCGACAAGTGCCAGTTCGCCCATGGCATGCACGAGCTGCGCAACCTGAGCCGCCACCCCAAATATAAGACGGAGCTGTGCCGCACCTTCCACACCATTGGTTACTGTCCGTATGGCCCTCGCTGCCACTTCATCCACAACGCGGACGAGTGCCGCGGACCCCCGCCCCTTGGCACCTTCAACAAGACGGAGCGCCCCCGGCTGCAGCACAGCTTCAGCTTCGCCGGCTTCCCCAGTGCTGACGATCTCCAAAGCAGCCCCACCTCCGTCACGCCCCCGCCCCCATTCTCCAGCGAGACCCTGACGGAGTGGCAGAGCAACCCCTTCACGTACTCCAGCCAGGAGTTTGCCAGCCTATTCAGCCCCAGCCTGGGGTCCCCGCCTTCGTCTGAACCTCAGGGACCAGCCCAACCTTCAGTGAACACCCCTTGCTTTTTTCAGGCTGCATCAGAGAGCCCCCCCAGCGCCCCTAGCCCCCCCAGCCCCTCCAGCCCCCCTGACTCTGTGTCTGACCAGGAGGGCTACCAGAGCAGCCAGGAGAGCCAGAGCGGCTCTGAGTCTCCCCTCCTGGATGCCTCCCGCCGTCTCCCCATCTTCAGCACGCTCTCTGTCTCCGATGATTAAGGTTTCCTCATCACCTGGGCTTGAGTTGGAGTGATGGGGTAAAAAGAGGGAGGGGGATTAGAGAAGAAGATGGAGGCTATTCTCCTCCCTTAACTCCCTGCTCTTTCTCTTAGCCCTGTTTACAAGAGAAGCAAACCGCTCTGCATTGTAGTAGCCACTGAGTCACATCAGAATATTGAATGCCTTATGACGACAGTCTTTTACTTTAAAAGACAGCCCCCCCACAATTCAGATCAAGTCTCTTCAATATGATGAACAGTTGGTAAACCCACACACTGGTGCCATGGTGGAATGATTGTGAAGTAGCTCAGAGATCAGATTAACATGAGTAGTCCCAGTGTGATCATGTTTGTGTTCCAGTACACACTGTCTGGACTCTACTTTATTTGTTTCAGTATTGTGTGGTGCCACACACATAACATTATTATTATTATTATTATTATTATTATTATTATTATTATTATTATTATTGCCTTTGCTGCAACCTTTACACTTCCCATAGGTTTGTGACACCTGAGTGTTAAAGGCTGGGCACTGTAAAATTGACAAGAGAAAGTCCCAGTGGACAGTTAAATTATAAATGTGCCTTTGAACTTTTTTTTAGGTGAAGGCCTCGTCTATCTTTTCCTCTAATCATCATGGGGGTTGTTTTCTTTGTTTTCTCACAGCTTTCCTTGCCTTCTGTCAGGCTGGAATACTTGCTTCATTGAGCTGGTGGTCAGTTATTCTCTATTTGCTGCAGAGCACGTTGAAAAATCACAGCCAGCCATTGGGTGTTTGAATAGAAACTATCTTTTGAATAGGACAAAAAAATTGGAGGTTGACTTAAAGGGAATTTCACCCAAAATGACAAGAACACGTTCTCAAACCTGTAGTGGTATATACTGTAGAAATGTCTGCCTCCATCCCAGTACAGTAGAGCTGAATGGAGTGCAGTTTTTACTACTCTTCCAGGTCTGTATCAGTGTCCACATGAAATACTGGAGACAGTTTTCATTGACTTTCTTTGGGGGGGGGGGTAGTTTTGAATGGAAATTCATTAGATACACCACACCGTCACTGACAAGTGGGTGCTGATTTAAAAAAAATCATACTTTCAATACTACTAAAGAGAGAAAAATGTTTTAATTAGTAATTTTGGGTGAAATAGCCCTTTTAAGAAACTGCCAGCAGTAGGGATGGGCACTTAAATAAATTTCCTTGATCGACCATCAGGAAAATTAACGATCAATTATCGATTCATTTATTTATCTCTTTATTTTTTTATCTTAAAAATGGCATGAATATACAAAATCCAGTGTGTTTCTCCTCAGTGAAATCTTTATTCCAATAATTTATAGTCCAACAACAATCCTTGGACAAAAAAGTTAAAGTTCAACTGTTTAACTTAAACAAAAAAGATAAGTGTTGCTCGTAAAAGCAGCTGAGTCCGGTGCTCGGAGCCAAACCTCTTTACATATCAATCGCTACGGCACTCTTAAACACAATTGAGCCTCTTTTAGAAACACTTCCAAAAAAACAATCAAATCTCATAACAACAATTTTTGCCAAAATATAACGTTAAACAACTCCAAAATGCACCCAGACGAGCCGAGAGAGAAAGAGGGAGAGTGAGTGAGAGAGATAGTGTTATTTCACAATTCTGCTTATTTAACTACAGCCTCGTAAAACAACCAGAGTGACTCACCTAAAGGCTGCTAAGAAAGTAAAGTAACTCCAGCCTACTGATTCTTGTTGAGGAAGATTAGCACGTTAGCATGTTAGCATGCTCAAGGATCAGTGAGCACAGCCTGGTGACAGTCAGTCGAGCAGCTGAAAACAGTCACTCTGTTTTCTCTGTCAAATATCGCCCCCTGTTGGTAAGATATCTCATAGCTGCCACATGGTGAAATTCATTGCATTGCTTCAAGACTCACACTACACAACACAGCCTCTATTCCGTACCAGCGTTTGATCAATTAAAATTTCACGTGATCGAAATTCTTATCGATCAATTATCAATCATCCGTTAATCATGCCCATCCCTAGCCAGCACACGATGTTGAGCAGCAATTGGTGGATATACCTTTTGACAGCTTTTTTTATAAAGTAAGAGTACTCCAGCCTTTTTTTTCCAACTCTCTCTCACACCAGTTCACAGTCTGAAGTGACTCAGTCAGCTGTTTGAAATCACATCAGTATAAGTGCCCCCCCCCCCCCCCCCAATTGATTTCACAATGTATCACCATGTTTTTTGTTATTATAAATATCATTATTGTCTAGTTTATTTTCTAAGGCCCTCTGAGTAATGGCTTTGGTGTCACTGCTTATTTATCAAAAATGTATTTATTGCTGATCTTAAGCATTTTTATTTTATATTTATCTGTTTAATGAGACAACAGAATATATATTTTCTTTTATGTTAAATTATGATCTTCCATATTAATTACAAGATTGTGAAAACCTGTTTTATTATACTGCAATGACTTTTGTAACACTTGATTCAGTGATTTTTTTTTTTGAAAGTGAATCCTAATTTAAACAATGCACAGATTTTTAGCATTTGTATTTATTGTGTGCTCCTCCCACAGTCTGAAGGCACAAATGGACTGGAAGTGTTTCCACATCCCTACAAACTTTTCACTTTTCATTTGTGAAATGTTGGAAAAGCTAAGAATAGTAATTAATTGCAAACTAATCAGGCGACTAAGCTAGTGTCATACATTGTTTTAATGTATAAATGTGTACAGGATGCAGGTGGTGCTGATAGTTCACACATGGGCCCATTTCCAGGCTTTTCAACCACATTTGGAAATTGCACTAAAGAGTTTGAGGAAAATCAGATGCATTCTTGAGATACAAGATATCAAGATCAACACATGCCATGACCTTAAACCCTCATCCTTTCAGGAAAAGCAATGTTACTGGAGAACAAACCTCTACCGAGCATCTGTAAGATATTGATCAACTGGATTTGATCAATTTCAAAGTGTTGTATAATCCCAAAATGTTGAAAGTATTTGTGTAGTAACCCGGTTTACATATCTGCCTTTATGGATAGCAGCTTATTTCATCCTCTTAGAATGGAGACCCAATCAGAGCTACTCCCATGAGTGTCTGATTGGTCATGCGTTCTCATTTGATTATCAAAGTCAGTCAAATCAGTCTCAGTCAGTGATTTTAAGACATTTGAAGCTCTTATTTTGAAAGGATAACAGCAGCATGCCTTTCCCACAGCATCACGCACAGACTTACAAGCACTTTGAGTCACAATGATGATGTAAAGGTTTAGTTTTTGGCCACCTTTTTTTCCCATTAAGTGCCTATAAATACATTCCAGGTTTCCCAAATGTTGTGCCTTCATATTTTTCTATAACTAGAGCGATAAAAGCTTCAGATGTATTCCTGTAATTTAGAGGTTAAAACAGGAAAAGCAACTGTTGAATGTATTCTCCAGCAGCTGTTGCTGTTCACTACAGTAATTACTTTGTTCATGGTTTATTTTGTAATGACAGATTGCAGTTAAAACCAATAAAACATTTATATTGAATGTGAGTTTGTGATGAATGTTTCTTTCCAAGTCAGCAAAGCACAAGTTCCAATCATATTAAATCCTGCTGGCAAAACACTGCTGAGGTTGGAGATCAGGACCAGACTGCTGTTTCTGCAGGTTTCAGCCTTAGTACTGCTGTCTTTTCTTCCTGAAACCTTTAGTCTAATAAACAACGTCCAGTGTTCAAAAGACACGCTGACGATATTCTGAATGAGTAAATAATGCATTCACAATCACAATATCAATAAACACTAAATAAATAAATAAATAAATGATATGAAGGCATTCTGCCAGCAGGAATGGCTTCTATGTGTATGCACAGTAGACTACACAGCAGGAATGCAGGTTTTTATCGAAATTACAGGTGTTTGTCAAACAGGTAATATGATAATGTAACTGATAGCAGAGAGAAAACACTGCTCTGCCAATGACAACTACACACCTTTATTAGTATTAGTACAATTCAAATGTGCGCAGATACAAACTCCATCAAAAGTTGCTACATCTTGTGACAAGTTGTTGATTTTATTTTAATAAATTGATTTAATTTTATTGAAATAGTTGGCAACTTTCCAAAGACTTAATGAATTAATTTTAGCGTGTTTTGTTTTTTTAATTTTCCAATTGCTAACTTCTCAGTTTTACAAATTGTACAAAGTCCTTAACTAAATCTATCTATCTATCTATCTATCTATCTATCTATCTATCTATCTATCTATCTATCTATCTATCTATCTATCTATCTATCTGTCAGGAACATCCCCTGCGAATGTCACATGACTTCCTGTCAGCTGTGACAGACGTAAAGATGTCTGCATCTTTACGCGCCATTTTGTCTGCAGCTTCGTCTACAGCCCCGTCATTCTAATCTTGTCCAATCAGCGAGCTACGTGTAGCGCGCAGAGAGTTCACAGGTTAGGGGTTGCCAGGGTGAGAGGATGATGGCGGCAGGCGGTATGAGCTGTCGGCAATGCTGAAACGGATTTAGTCGGCAAAGAGTAAAGCGCCTGTGCTACAGTCTGACCACGACTTATTAAGGACTTTACCTACGGACAGAAGGAATAAGGACACTAATGGCGCTGCTCTATGGCTTGTTGTGGCGGCTCTTACTGGTTCTGGTCCACGTCAACAGAGCGCTCGTCTCCTGGCTCCGTGTCTGGGTAAAGAGCTGGAAGGGCCGGTTGTGGGAGAGGGCTATGGCCGCTCTGCTGCTGCCGTTAGCCCTGGCTGGGTTCCCGGACCACCAGAGGAAGTTAAATCATAACCCTGACGCTAATGCTAACTCTGCAGCTAGGAACCGTATTGCCAGTCGCCGGTTACGGTGGCTGTCCGACGGCAGGTCTCTGGAGAAGCTGCCCGTCCACATTGGCCTACTGGTAGCCGAAGAAGAGCCCAGCTATACGGACATAGCCAACTTGGTGGTGTGGTGTATGGCTGTCGGTATATCATATGTCAGCGTCTATGATAATCACGGTAAATATTTGACACTTAACCTAACTGTATGGTACTACTATGGTCGGTATCCGTCTGTGTGGGCTGTACTAGCGAATACACACCGTTAACGTTGTTAGCTTTTTATGTTTTAATGATTTATAAAAGTACATTCAAGCAGGCAGCAAGTAGTAAGGATAAACTGTTCTTATGTCACTTCCCTCCTCCTGTAAATGTGTGACTAGGCAAAAGCGTGCGTATCAGTAATAAACTAACGTGTATGGAAAGCCTAAAGTGCCACTAATCGCCACTATTTTAACACGTTTAGCTAGTTTGCTCATTATTGAAAAGTGAACAGCTGTACGTGTTTCCTGTCACTGTGAACCTATACAGTCACGCTTATAAGACTGTGTAAGCTAACTATTGTCATATCTCATTATTTTAGGCATCCATTGTGTTTGATTTGTTTGATTAGTTTGATAAGTTTGTTTGACTTTCATAACACATCTGGCCAATACTGATACAAGGACAACATAAACCTCTCCTCCTACTTTAGAAAAATGATCCAGCTCTGTGACTTCTTTCAGTCATGTCATGTGACTGCAGAGGTTATGTTAGTTTGTTCCTCATGAGCCACAGTTAAGCACAGCCTATGCTCATTTTCCAGAAACAAATGGTTAAATGTGACTTATTCATTAGGTCTAGACTTTTAAAATCTCAGATGTGTTATTTCAGTCTAACATATTGTCCTAGTTAAATATGGGAAATGATGAGATTTGTTCCATATACTGGATGTAAGTCCTGTGCATAATACATTTGCATATAGAACTACTAGTTTAGAACTACTAGGCTCAAAGTAAGTAAACACTGCTAAGTTTACAATAGTTTGGAATTCTATCACATGAACTGCTGATGGTTTTATTACTATCTACTTTGTGAATATCAATAATTCTGTCTGTGCATGCTTAGCCCCTTGTAATTAAATAAAAGCCTCAACTCTGAACTCCACTGTAATGCTGTTGAAAAGCAAACAAAACCAGTGGATATGAGGACAACTGAAGCAAAAAAAGAAGAAAAAAAGAAATGTAAAAAAGGAGAGAGGTTGGCTGGGCAATTCATTTGTTAATTTTCATAGCAAGGGGAAGAATAGTAAAAGAACAGATGATCCCACCTTTTGTGGAACACTCCTGATGAGTTTGACATAATGATGTCACTGTCTTCGGTCTCTTCCCTCAGGGATTTTTCGGAAAAATAATATCCGTCTGCTGGAAGAGATAGTGAAGCAGCAGCAGGACTTGCTGGGGGTCGAGGGATCCAAATACAACGTGGAGTTCCTGAGCAACGGCACTGACAAACATCAGCACCATGGTAAGAGCTCAGCACTAGGATGTGAAGTTTACATACTGTATGTCATTTATTGCCTCACACAAACAAGGATACACTGTAGGTAAAGTTTATTCAACAGTCAACAAATCAAACAAATGTAAAGCAACAGTTGTTTGTTTCTTAACTTTCCTGGCTTGTGTTGAATTCAGTCAGTCATTCAGTGCTTTTATAGCACTGTAATGTATCATATCATTCAATCTAGCTATGTCTATTCATCTGTACAAACTGATCTTCATAATATAAATAACAAATTACCAGAGTTAGTCTGATGTTACTCCAACATATTCTATACATTTTCATCTTTATCTAACATTTAGAATGATTGTTTCAACATAAAAATGATAATGGCTGCCATAAAATTCAGCTGAAGTCATTTCTACACATAGGGCCTCATTCACAAACAGTGTGTACTAGGGGTGAGACCATACATGATATTGGGTTCAGGCATTCTATATCTTGCAGTGTGCTGATCCTCTTTCTGGTTTCTGCCTTCAGTTGATTTTTGAAACCAGCACCTGTGAATGTTTTTAGTTGTGCATACCCTTAACCCTGTTTTGTCTACTGTAACATGACCCAGCTGTGTTGATAATTCATCCTTTGCAGGAAGGAGAAGCACATTTCTAATGTCAGAATGTTATATGTAAAAACACAGTAATCCAGTTTGTTCAGGTGTCTGATATCTCTTTGACAACATATCTTTGCTGAAAATTAGACTGACTTTACCCTCATCAGATAGAGATTGAGATAGAAACCCATATCCACAGGTTTTTGTCTCACAGCACAATAAGATGATGATGATGTTAAATGATACATATCCAGATCAATTATCAGTTATTCATCAAGGTAGTTTAAAACATTTTTTTTATTGGAAATGGAAAACTGACTTCATTTGACTAGAAAAACATGAAACACTAACAAAGCTTACAGTACCAGTTAAAACTTTGGACACGCTGTAATACTTGTGAAGGGGAAGGTGTCCAAAGTATTACAGCATGTCCAAATATTTGACTGGTACTCTACATTACACCAATTCCAATCTCTGAATTTTAGATTGGTAGTCAGAAATTACAAACATTTGATGACGTTAATGAAAAATAGTGAAAAATATCAATTGTAATGGGTATTTTTCACTGTTGTGATGTTTTAGAGGCCAATCAATGCAGTGTTTCCCCTAGGCTGACTGCTTTAGAGTGGCTGAACAGTCTCTTTTCAAACAAAATCAAACTGCACTTTAATCAAGCAAAATGCTCTTTCTGCTGGAAACACACACTGCTGCAGCTGCCAACATTTCAATGTCTCAGTCATACATTCTTCCCAATACCTCCAATACAGTTTGTATGTGGGAGAGGAATGTGTAACGGGTGCAGCCAGTTCACCTTGTGTCCGTACTCTTCCTATGGACTGCTGCGCCTGTAAAGACACAAATGATTTGGCTTGGGTGAACAAACTGCTTCATTATTGATAGTAGTGATGATTGAAAAGATCAAGTCAGTGGATTGTCTTTCTGAAAGAAATGACGTGTGTGTGTGTGTGTGTGTGTGTCAGTGGTGTCCTGCAGGCCCATAGTGAAGGTCCTGTCTCCAGAAGATGGGAAGCAGAGTATTGTTCAGGCAGCACAGCAGCTCTGTCGCTCTGTGGAGAACAAAGAGAGGAGCTCCAAAGACATCAGCGTCTCCATGCTGGACACACTTCTAAGAGGTACCACTCACTGTGTGTGTGTGAGTGTGTAAAAGTTAATTACTGAACATTACCTCTTTTTTCTTTAGTTCTTTTCTTTTGTTTGGTGGGCATATATTGCAAAATCAATCAGCCCTCATCAAACTTGTCTTATTTCAGTTTGTATGTTAGTTAAGCACATCAGAGACCCAAGACATACCCACATAAGCACTGAAAAAGTCAGTTTTTCATTAGTTAGTTTTTTTTTTCATTGTCCCTTTAACTTAACACAGCCTTCCTTAAATCTGACACTTCAATAAATGGGAAAAAAAACATTAACCAAATGAAAATATACTATTATTTTTAAATTGAAAACTCAAGCTCTTTGTAAGCATGTGGTAGAGTATAATCTTTCACAATCTCTTACTTCATGCTCAATATTTTTGGCAACCCCCTCCTCATGCCTCTGCCTTATGCTCTCTCAATCGCTCACTCGCTCCGTCCCTCCCACCATCATGCCTGAATTAGTCACAATAAGCAGTAGAAAACCTGTACAAATAGTACCTACTTCTAGCTATAGCTTCTTCTGTCAAAAAACACGGGCAGAATGAAGATATGTGTTTTACAATTATTTCAATTAGGTGTGTTCATAATTAAACATTTATCCTTTAACCAGTAATAAGAGCTTTGACCTCTAATTCAACAGAGCCTCCAATTGTTATTCATATATTTATAGATGCTTAAAGCTGAGGAAACAATAAATGTCTTTATAAGCAAGTTATAGCACTAAATAAGTACACTACAGACTATGTGAAATAATGATGGTAAAAAGAGCTGGACATGGATAAAACTGAAGGCATGTGGCTGAATGCCTGGGAAACCTGGAGACACTTCTGTTAGGAAAAACTGGATTGGCTTTTTTGTCACTCCCAAACAGAAATGTGAACCAACTGGCACCCAGCTCTGCTGCTGGAGGGAGTGTGGAGGAATCATGTTTTCTGGTCCTGTCCTCTTTTCTAACCTTCTCCATGGAAGAAGTGATAATCATCTCAAAACTGTAGTATCAGGACAACATTCCCATCCCTCTACCTTGATCATATGATTGGTGTAGCAGTGAGGTTACCTGCCTTCCAAAGATCTTGATGGCAGCATGTAGCATCTCAGTCACAACAACACAAAAAGAGCTGAAGATTGATTATTATAGAAGGTTTTGCATAAATATTCAAAGTTTGTGTTACCAATCACTGATTTACTTCAGGGAAAAGTTAAATTAATCTGGCCCTGCTCTGTCAAAAAGTTGTATGGTAGACATGCACAACTGGAACAGAAACTTTTGTACACTATAGCTCCCACTTATATATAATAAACAAACAGAAACATATATATGATTCCATAGATATAAGTTAGGACCCCAGAGCACAATAGAAAAACATCAGGCCCATAGCCATCGTACTATCAATATGGCTGTGCCTGTGGGTAATAGCTATTGCTAAGGCTATTGCATTATCTACTGCTGTGATAGTTATTGTGAAAGCCAGACACTCCTGCCACCATTCAAATCTGCTTCTTTAGTTATGACAGATACCTTACTCATACACCACAGGAGTGCAGGAATAGCTTCTACACAATGCTCAGCAAACACAAACATGTTTGTTCAGATAGTGTTACATTCAAATCAGTGTATCACAGCCTTGCTAATCATAATAGCCATAGTAATAGCTACAATCATAGCAACAATACTTCCCACATGTCCATGGTCTAATCCCAGTTTCAGCCACCTTTCACAATAACAGCTCCGGCAGCACCCAGTCATAATAGTTTATCCTTGCAGAGTCATTCTCCATTTTCAGCTACCATCTCTGCGAATGGGAGATAGCAGCATCATTCTCAGCTTACATTGGCAGATTGACTAGCTGACGTGAACTACAGAGCTTTACATAGAGTGAACCTAAAATACATTATTCAGTAGGTTGACATACTGCAGGGCTAAATGTCACCAAACTCATACCTTTATAAATGCCAACATCTTTTGATCTAGCTAAGTTTTGTTTAAGCACCCAATCTACACCTATCTTAACAACCAGACACAGCCATTCACCCAGTCACAGCAACAGTCCTGGTAACGTAGCCAGTGGCTGTGACAGTGGCTGGATCTGCTGTATTCACACATCAATTAGTACAATTATCCTTACACATTTGACAGCAGTAAATTTACCTCACTGAAATAAATTCACTTATTACCTTTTCAATGTGCCTACTAAATAAATAATGCATATACAGTATGAGACATCCACATTACTGGATTATTTTCAAAAGTATGTCTCATTAGTAGAAACAACTAATGTTTTGTACAAATAGTGTGTTCTCAGTAGGGCTGGGTATAGTTTAGAAAATGATGATACCAAAGACCCTTAAAGTAATATACCTATTGAGTGCTTGATACAATACCCATCATGTGAATGGAAGCATTAAATTGCAACTTCACCCCCACAGAGGGGTTGCAGCTGCTGTGACAGTGGGCCAATCACACGTTGAATTAAATTGAAGAAGGCTTGCATTGATTGGCTGTGAGCAAGTCCATACAAATAGTCATATTTTCTAGCTCTGACTGCAGAAAGGATTGATTGCAGTATCGTTCGACGGGAGATGTTTCGATACGACTTGGTATCGATGTATTTACCTTAAAGGTATCTAGTACCGATATCCAGGCTTAGTCCTCAGTATGCTTTAGGATCATTAACTAATGTCACTAGTTTGTAGTTGAATGGGGTAATTACTGTGTTAAGTGACTTAAAGCTCCTCTGCTCACTCTGATCTATAGAAAGTCTAAATCAGGTATCCAGGGTGAACAAGTCTGTACTGATTTCCTAATAAGGACTTAAAACAAACACATGACAGTAATACAAAACATGTAAGCACATCTGGTCAACACCATCCAGAGTTCAGTTAGAGAAAAAAAACAGAAGACCACTTGTTTACCTGAAAATGGACTATACCTCAGACTAAAGGAAAATAAGGAAGCATAATGCAAAAAAAATCACAATATTGGTGGCAAATATTTTCCATTGATAATATATTGCATGACAAAATATCATAGCATGTAGCTATTAAGATGAATTGTCCCTTACTGACTTCCAGTAGTGATGAAGAAGGGTCCTCAGTGTGCTTCTTCATCATCATCCTCACTCATATGTCCTCCAGCCTCCTGAGCTGACCTTCTGAGCAGCTGTGGTGATAACAACACGCTGTCTGTCTTTGTGCTTTTTTTTTTTCAGAATCAAAGTATATTCCCGATCCCGAGCTGGTAGTGAAGTTCGGTCCTGTGAACAGCACGCTGGGCTTCCTCCCCTGGCACATCAGACTCACTGAATTCATGTAAGATACTCTGTCACTTCATCACTGCCTGAACTTTATTATCAAGCTTACAAATCACATTCTTACTTTTCTAAATGGTATCTTGGCGTTCAGTAAGTACATACAGGAGTATTGGTGCATGAACAAGTCCAATAACTGAATGTCAATGTAAACTGTTTCTACAGCAACATTGTTCTGTTAGTTTACCTCGTAGCAAACATTTCCTCTACCAACAGAATAGAACAAAACTTTAATAATTACACATATTTAGTATTTAGAGCGTCTATCTATATACATGTGCAAATGGCAGCATAGACAACAAGAGAGCATGAGAATTCACCCACCGTCACATCATCACCCACCTGCAGTGCTACTGTGAACAGAATGAAACAGACAGATAAAATAAACCAATAGGCTGACACAAGAAATATTGAATTTAAATGGATATTTAAGTAAATAGCAAACAGTACTAATCTGACTTCCTAATGAATAAAAAAAGATTAACAAAACCAAAACACACATTAAATCCTTCATCACAGATAGCTTAGGAAAATATTTCCTAACTTATTAAAATGAACAGTAAATATTTGCCAGACATTATAATATGAGTAGATTAACACATGAAAACACATTGAATCTTCCTCCAATTGTGTCAGCGCCATGCTAGTAGCACAGGTTTCCATAAGTTTTGCTTTTGCTGTTTTTATCTTTGGTTGGTGGGTTTGTTTTCTACTACTGAAAAACATGCAGACGTCATTATTTTATGTGTTTCATTTATTATTGTTTTGGTGACAGAGATCACAGGAAAACCAGTTTCAATTCCAGATTCACTGATTTATCCTCAAACCATCACACATCACTGCTAAATGTCAGTACTGCATGGCCTATCTTACTGAGCTCGTCTTCCACACAGTACTTCTTTATTTATTTGCTTCATTTAGCTCAGGCTCAGCAAAATATGGTTGTAGGCACATGTGGTTGGTTGCATGTGTCGACACGCCCCCATCAGCTGATTGATATGGAAACACTATTTTTCTTTTACCATGCAGCAAACTTTTAAAATTACTTTTAAACTGTTTACCAAACACAATACATATATTCTTTTTTTTGGACTGCTTTGATTTTTAATGTTACATACCTCTATTTTGAGTGCAAAAAGTCCTTCATACAGTAGATGGCACTGTAATCTAACATTTCATCTTATCTCTGAAAGTGTTGAGTTGTGTACAGTTTGATATTTCCTGCGTTTTGAAGTGTGTGTCCTGTCCCGTTCTGCCCTCAGGTCCCTGCCCTCCCACAGAGACATCTCCTATGAGGACTTGTTCGGCGTCCTGCAGCGGTACGGTGTGTGTCAGCAGCGGCTTGGCCAGTGATGTGCGGGTGCCAAGGTCAGGATCAGGGTCAGGGTCAGGGTTGAGGCCTTCACACAAGGAACAAATGTGGTGCGACACAGTCAGGCGAGAGGCGGGGGCCAGGCGGTGACCCCTCCATGCCTTACCGAGTCCCTCATTACTTCTCATGAAATCTCTTTAACAGACTAAGAAAGCTCAAATATGAGGAAACAAGGAGAACGGTCAGCTGACTTCCTGCCACCAGCCCTTGTCTTATAATAAACTCACATTCCAGAACTTCTGGACCCCGGCTCTCTAAGAGAAAACGGCACATCAGAAACACGCACTGACATGAGAAGACTGTCTATAGACTCAGTGTACCACAAACCCTGTTTTGTCTTCTCAGACCCTCTGGCTCACTGTTTGTCATTCAGTCTCCAGCTGCTGTTTACTGCTGAAGCCTTCACTCAGCAGACAACAAAGAAGAAACAAGGCTTTGTGTAAGGAATCCTGGGAAATATAGCTTCATGTAGGAGAAACTCAACTACCACCAACACTCGCTTGCACAGAGGAAGTGGATCTCGGACATAGTGGTTAACGATGTGTAAATATGAAAAAAAAAAAATCATGTGGCTCTGTGTTTGTCCCTGTGGTCATGTGTCACATACAGAGGTTTGTTCAAGGTTCCTGTTTGACGAATAAGAGCCCTGAAATAAATAAATGCACTGTCTCTGTTTATATATGTTCATGGCTTATATGAAAATCTTAATACAACTTGACAAAATCATTTTACTATAACTCTAAAGAAATGCACTGTCTCTGTGTATATGTAATCTGATTACAACTTGACAAAATAATTTACCTCTAACTATGCTCTCCCCTCCCTCCCTCCCCCCATATACTGAAGAGTGTTGAGAGATATCACCTAACTGAAAGTTTGTACTTGGGTCACACAGTAAAATGATGACAGTGAGATGTGGTGAAGTGCTCCAGGAGAAAGCTAGTAAGTGGACATTTAGTTCAAATTATTTTGTCAAACTACTCTGTCAAAAAAAAAAAAAGTTGACTCTTATTTTGTTATATTTGACACGCCTCCCTGACGATTATCATTGCATGAACTGCAAAGTTCAGTCTTGACCTTGGAAACAGCAATTTGACCAAATAATCTTACCTCAAGGTGCACTTACTAGTTTTTTAATACTTTCAACTACAACTCATGGTCTTTCTCAGTAGGTGGAGTCATTCTACTTAGTTGTCACCAAGTTCCAAAGTACTGCAATTCCATACTGAAGGGTTAGGGTTAACTGAGTGACTCCCCACATCCACTGAGGAAGACCATGAGATGTGGTTGAAAGCCCATGAAAACAGCTGATAAGTGGGTTCAATCCAAAGTTGAAAATGTTTTGCTTAAAAAACATCAAATAATATTTTGTTTATTTTTGTGTTGAATGATTCAAAAAAAATTACACAGAATGTTCTATATGGTGGCAGCTAATTTAGCCTGTGGTTATCTGGAGATGACAGTTGCTGCTTATGGTAGACCCTTTTTACAGCAGACATCTTGACATGTCAAAGCAGGAGTTTATAACAGTAATGATGGCTCCATTCCATTTAGGTGAGTCAGTTGCAGACACCTAATGGAATGGAGCCATCATTAGCTACTGTTATCATTTACGTCTACTAGGGCTGGGGATCGTTTAAGAAATGACGATACCAGTACCGATCCAAGTACTCTTAAAGCAATACCGATACCCATGACACATGTGCGGTGTTATCCGGTGTAACTCAACTCAAATTCACTGCTACTTCACTACCACAGACGTTGTCAAGCTTAAGTATCTGCTGTAAAAAAAATAAAAATAAATTAAAAAAAAAAGGTCTATTGTGATATAAAGTGGAGATTGTATCTGTTCTATTGTCTTTATCTCAAGTTGAGGAATAATAACTCTTTGACGAAGCACTCTGTAGAACAGATCTCTGCGAAAATGTGACATTCATGGTGCATGGTTCCAGTTGTACTTGGAATTTCTGAGTTCCCAGTCGGAAATTGAACTCATGATCCCTAGAAAAATAATGTTTTGTATGTGGAGGTGATGTCATAATACAATATTTGTCCCAAGGTAGAGTTTAAAAAAACGAAATTGTTCTCGAACTCTAAAAAGCAAGCACAGCTACTCTTTGCTTCTGTATGGAATCCCTCCTAGAGTGTGTTAAACGTCACACACTGAAGATAACAGTGGCGGAGCATGTTTGTGTGTATCGTTCATGCAGTACTCTTGTGTGTATGTGTGTATGACAATTGTGGCTGCCTTGGGAATTATTATCTCCGTCCATGAACAGAGCCTCAGCATTGTCATGTGAAGTCGGTGTGTTCATGAGTTGTTTTTTTGTTTTTGTCTGACTTAACATTTTCACCACCATGTAAGGAGCCATCAAATCAAAACTACATCCTGTTTGACATATTGACTGCATCCATTGATGTCACCCTCCAGCTTTAGGTAGACAGTCTATCACACCCCACATGTACACTGTGTCTGGGTCTGTTGGCATTGTCTCCTGCATGATTGCATTAAATGTCTTTGTTTTTCTGCCCTTTGATCTCATCTTTTTCTTTTCACACGTTCAAATTCATTTCAAACAGAATTCCTAATCCATCCCCGCTTCACATTACCTTTCAATAACATTAAACCCAATACAGACAAGACTGAGCTTGCAGTGACTGAGTGGGAACTATCACACTTGAAAACAGTACCTCCGGTTTGAAGTTTTTGTTTCCAGTTTTGGGGAAAGAAAATGTTGAGCATGGAACGAATAGGTCGATGTCTTCACTCAGTAAGTGTTGAAATGATGTAATGACATTATACAGTATCAATGGGTGCAAATACTTCCTTTTTCTGCAAAGTTAAGCAGCACCACCCTGAGGGTCAGACCTCTGTGAGCAGATCCAAAATACATCTGAAAGGTCATAAGATGATTAAAGACATAAATAAAATCTTTGTTGCACAAAATGATGGTGTTGCTTTTTGTAAACACACTAATGTTTGCATTTTTTATGTGAAACATTGGAACCCTTTCACTTAAACTGGTCAGAACTGGTATCTGGCCCAATACGTTTGTGGGATCACAAGCTGATGAAACCATTGGTGGCAGCCAATAACATAATAATGGCTGATAATGTTATACTGACCGATAACATAATAACAACTGATAACATAATAACGGCCGATATCTTAATAAGTTTGCCCATTTTTTATGTAATAAGCTGATGACATTATAACATTTTTGAACCAATAACGTAATAACTTTTTGACAATAAATTATTACATTATTGGCTAAGTTAAAAAATCCTTTGCAAATGTAATAACTGGAGCCGATAACATAATAATACACTGATATTACTTTATTAAGGCTAAGTTTCATTTATTGAATATAAAGTGTTACACTTCCATGGCACTTTTTTCATACAACAATACATTCTTCCAAAGTAAAATAAAACTTTTATCGATATTTTCAATAATAAAAGCACAAAGGTTCTGCCAGAATATCTTCACAAATGGGCTATGCCAAAATAAATGTACAACAGTTTCTAGACATTCATAACAGAAACTAGAATGAACTACATGAATGTCTCTATTAAATCTCTTTTTAAGTTAATTTGTACTTATTGAATGATTTTAAAAGAAATATCCTTAACTTTATTGATTCCAATATGAAATCACATATGGTAATGTAATATCTCTTTGGAACAGAGCTCTTATAGATCTGTTTTTTTACTAGAATAACTGGAAAAATGTGCCTGTGGGAGTGTATGTTGGACATAACAAGGACACTTGTTGGACATTAACTGTCATTTGAGATTTAAACAGCATACACATACTTCTGCATAATCCCCAACAGGTGTTACAGAGATATTATATTTGGACAGAAATTCTTCATAAGTTAAAAGAAGATCATCCCTTTACTGATCAACCTGCACAATATTATTTTAAAACCAATATTCCAGAAAGTGGAGCTAGACTGATCTGTGTTCAAACATCCTGATCTATTACGTCTTCCTTCCTCATTGGGTTAAAGGACGCCACCTAGTGGTACAATCAGCCCCTCTGTGTTAAATACATGCAGGACCTGGTTTGGAATCTGGCAGCTTCTAAACTAAATAAGGACTCCCAGCAGCAGCAGGTCTGCTCCACCTCCTCATCTCCACTCTGTGAGCACTGCTGTGTATCCTTACATACCTCCGCCTGCAGCCTACACACGGACACCAGGAGGGTCCGTGAGCCTGCCCTCCCTCCCCACCCTTATTCTCCTCCTCCTCCTCCTCCTCCTTCTCCTCCTCCTCCTCCTCTCCCGGTCCTCCTCGGAGCAGAATGCGCTGATCTCCGCTCAGCCTGTGGAAGCATGATTTCTGTCGTCTCCACTGTGGAGAGCGTTCCCAGAGGTACGGGCACCCCGGCGCCGAGCCTTTACCAGCGGATCAGGAAGGTCTTAACCAGGTAAGAAAAATGAAATGATAACGGCCGCTGATCCGAGCATCCTTTTACATTCACTCCACGCTCAGCCAGCAAGGCAGCAGCCGCTCAACACTGCGGACGGACACCGGAGCCCGTTTTCCTTTTGTTTCAGACACAACCTGTAACATCCAACCCATCATATAGTCTGCTGCTGCAGGGAGAAGGGTTGTGCAACAGATGTCAACATAACAACCATACACTATCTTCAGTATTTGCATGATTGTCACATCATGTGTGTGTTCAAGCGTCCAAGTGGTGGGGGGCATCCCCGCAACCTATTGTACCGAGTGGTTGGGGTACGTGGTGGCACAGAATGTGTGTGTGTGTGGGGGGGGGGGGTGGAGGGGTCTGCCATGGTGGGGTCATCAAGCCTGCACCGCGGATGTGCTGCACAATGGCTGCTGTCCCTGTCTATGTCTCTACTAGAACCTTACGTTATCCATCTCAGTAGCTACACCTGCCTCACTCTCACTAGTCATTGTAACCTCCTTTTGTTTTCCCTCTGTCATGCAGAGAACACACACACACACACACACACACACACACACACACACACACACACACACACAACTTGTCTCTTACCCTTTTCTTGCCATCTGCTGTTCTTTCTGTTTGTCCTGTGGCTGTTGGATTGGCTTCAAGCTGAATTTGAGACCAACAATCAGGCCCATGACAATGTGTGTGTGTGTGTATGTGTGTGTGTGTGTGTGTGTGTGTGTGTGCATTGTGGTGCTGTTGTTGTTGCTCCCATGAAGCTTTTATTAAAGGTAGACAGACAGAATAAAGCAGGCTACATACCAGTGAGGATGGTTGTTAGACCAATAAATAAAACACACGCTAAATAAGTACACGTTCACAAAGAATAAAACTGATAAATAGGACCACTATGTTGGATTAACAGTCAAAGTCACAATTAACCAGGCAGCAAAGGGGCTGTTCATGACCTCATATGACAGTCCAAAATTTCAGTAAAGCCAAAATACATTTTGCAGCACCCTTTAACCATTGACAATAGAGATCAGTTGATAGTGGATATTTAAGGCTGATAGAGATCTAGGAGGGTATACACTACATGGGATAATGGTGCTGTGGGAAAAGGCAATGTGAATCTTGTGAATCAAATCTTTCATGGTCCACAAGGAACATTTCATTGTATGTAGGACATGCATGTGTGTGAAAATAACAATATAGTGGAACTTGAACTTGAATACCAGTTGATATTGGTTTCCTTTTTGATAGAGAATCCTTCATTTCGGTTAATAAAGAGTGGTTCAGAATTCAAAATGCGATGATACTCAGTATGCCTCACTGATATCTTATTATGTATGATGTAATGCCACCTTGAGCTCAGTCTCTCTAAAACTGAACTCCTGGTGGACCCAGCCAAGTCAGGATAACGTTAAAAGAATGCAACCATTCACACATTGTCTTTATTTTAGAAATGGGATAGAATAGAACTTATAGAAGCAGAAATCAATAACTGGAATTTGAGATGGTAAAGTGAATGGTATGAGCCCCACAACTAAACAATATATAGGATGTATCATTCCAGGAGGCAGATAGAAGGATTCAGCTTTGAGAAATAACAGCTGTAAACAATTCAATATTAGATATATGTCAAAATGTAAAAATGATAATACCAGATCAATCCAAGTACCCTTCAAATGATACCCATTACCAAGCCAGTCTATACAAATAGTCATATTTTTTAGCTCTGGGTGCAAAAAGGATCGATTGCAGGTATCATTTGAGGAGAGATGTTTTGATACTACTTGGTATTGATTTATGTTGTTCAACACCTTAAGGGTTTCGAGTACTGGTACCCAGCCCCAGACATATGGCTTAATGCTTTTTAAATATAGATGGATAATCATGTTGTTTTGTTTGTTTGTTTTACATATTACCATCTTCTCTCTGGTCTGCCATTACACTGATAAACCTGAGGAAAGCATGTCTTTATGTAGCCAGCGGACTGTGTAATGTAGAACCAGGAAAGACACAAGAAACACAAACTGCTTACACTGGATGCTGGAGCATTATCATTTCCTTTTATTGTAACTAAGAAGCTGAAACTAGAAGGAAAAACAGGTCCAATCCTCATATAATGTGTTATATTGCTGTTAAAATTATTGGCATGATCTCACGCATGTGTTCATGTTAAACAAAGAGAGATATGTGTAGTGCAAAAAGCTGAGTACTTCTGGTGTAATAGTAGGGCTAATACTAACATGTTTCTGACCCATGTCATCTGTCCTCTGCAGGGACCTGTTGGTGACCCTGGCCCTGGGTCAGGTCCTGTCCTTGTTAATCTGTGCAATTGGACTGACCAGCAAGTACCTGGCTGATGATTTCCATGCTTATACGCCGGTGTTCCAGAGCTTTCTCAACTACATCCTGCTCTTCCTGGTCTACACCACCACACTGGCAGTCAGGCAAGGTACAGTCAGAAATTCAGAGCTATGTGTGTGTGTATGTTTGTGTGTGTTTAAGACTGATGCTGGAAGACTTCTGAATCAGACACCTGTTGTGCACCTGTTTTGCTCAACGTTGAATATTTGAATGTGCTTAATTAAAAAATGACTCACGATTAAAAACAATTTCCCCTAAAACTACTGAAGTGTTTTGCAGATCAGAATTTAGAAATCGAATGATCACAGTGCAACATAGAGGGGGTCCATAGAGACAGAGAAGGCTACTCCTCCTCTATTTTTGAGATGCAATAGGGAGATCAAAATATAGAAAAGTGTAATTGGTTGAAATAAACTCTCTCTTCTTTGGAATTAATCCATTATTGAAATAGTAACTGTAACATCTGCAGGGCAGGGAAGAAGGGAAAGAGCAGTCTGTGTAAAGACGTGAGAAGAGAGCAGAAGAGGATGACTGTTCTTCTTATATCAATTTAATATATATTTAATAATTGAGTAGTTATTCTTTTCCATGCCAATGTATTATTGGCCAAAACAGATCAAACGGAGGAAATCCAAGGGAAGACATCCTCCCTAACCCCTCAACAAACAGAATACAATATTGATGTGTTCGTTCAATAACCAGTTTCCAGACTTCATCTTCAGTTGTCTACCACTGTATGCAGTAATGATGATTCTTACATTAGCATATTAAAAATGAAATTATAATGAGCAAATTGTATATTACTTTTAAACACACCACTAAAAAATATATTTTAATAAGGACTTTTTAAATTTCCTGTTTTAAGATTTCCATTTCCCTTTTTTAATTGAGCAGAAGATAGCTTGCATTAGCCAACACAACAGCAAAGACTTTAAAGTGCTGGTGTAAAGCTACTGGTGAGCTGTCTGGGCTGGACATGGCAGCCTGATGTGCTGCTGCTCTGAAGTGAACTCTTCTCATCAATAATAGAAAGTTAACTACATGGTTTGAATGAAACAACTGGGAGAATTGGCTTTTTTTGTCATTGTTGCTATCACAGTGGTTAACCAGCAGTTAGAAAGTTCTGTTAACAAACAATAATACATAAAGATAAGAGTGTGCAAGTCATGTAAAAGAAGATAATCCCATTTATTACAATACAAACAAAAAGTACTTTTTCCATATTTGGAAAAGAGTTAAATCCTCCACACTTCACAGTTTTTTTCAGTTCAGGTGTTTGGTGTTAGAGTATTGTTGTTGCTACCTGGGCAGTGTGTATATTGAGATCTCATATGCTAATCTGTCCTGGGGCCTGTACTATGAAGCAGGATTTGGGGTTAGCAAAGTAACTTCAGGTTTAACTGGAGGTGGAGTTGCAGCCATTTTCAGCTCAAGCCTAATAATCAAGCCTAGACCTAAACTTAATTATAACTCATCTGAAAGCCTTGTCTTTCTCACCCAACCTGGAAATCTTCACAGCAGGTTGTATTTGTTATAGTGTACCATTCTCCTGGCAGACTTTTTAGAAACTTCCTTCATACAGATAAATTCATTACAGTAGGTGGCTTTAATATTGATGTGGATGTTGATAATGATAGCCTTACCACTGCGTTCATTTCATAGACTCAACTGGCTTCTCTCAGAGTCTTAACCACACCCTCAACCTAGCATCGCCATGATGACTCAATACAACAGAGGAGTGTCATTTGCAGGCTCACTGCAAACTAGGAAGGACAGCTGAATATGAGTAATATTTACTCTGGTCCGTGAGTGTATATTTAAAAGGGATACATTCAAAATTATAGTTAATATCTAGCTTTTGCCTGTATATCTTTGTACACACTTATTGTGAGTCGTTTTGGAGAAAACCATCCACCAAAGTGATGTAATGTTATGTCAAAACGAACACACTGATGCTCTAGTGTTTCCATTATCTTTTTTATGTGTCTTTCTGTCTCACCAGGTGAAGGAAACTTGTTGGCTATTCTGAAGCAGCGCTGGTGGAAATATATGATTCTGGGATTGATAGACATTGAGGCCAACTATCTAGTTCTGAAAGCCTACCAATACACTACACTCTCCAGTGTACAGGTTAGTTTGTGTCTATGTGTGTGTGCGCACTTGTAGAGTTTTGTTGTGTTCTTCGGAATAGAAATCCTCAGGTTTCAGATTAAAACATGAAAGTGTGTTAAAGGGGCACTCACTGACTTTACACATAAGTCATTTGGATATTTTAACAGCATTTGCTGCTAATTGTGTGCCTTTCTGCAAGTAAAGCAATGAATCTTTATATTACATTACATGACATTATGGCTGCATGCAGGTAGTGAGGCACTTATGTTTTTGGAATAAAGGAATTAGCTTCTATTCTTGGACCAGAATTGCTAGAAATCAATAGCACTGAAAATAGTCAGGGCCATAGAGATGATGTGGCAGCATCCCTCTAGGACAAACAGGCCCCCGCACAGAGCGCCTGCAGTGGCTGTTCACAAGACTGTCTGGCACAAGTAGAGAAGGAGATGATATTGTTGTTCTGCAGACACACACATGCACACACACGCACACACACACACACACACACACACACACACACACACACACACACACACACACACACACACACACACACACACACACACAGGCGGTCATTGTTTTTTACCATACAAAAACACTGACACATTTCTAACATCACCCACTAGAAAACCAATGAGCCACACAGTCTAACTGATTAAAGCATCTCTTCATCACCCCTCACTGTGCACAGCATAAAGGTTGAAGTCTTCATCCTGTAGCAGGCTTGCTCCGTCCTGAGGCGAGCCCTCAACGGTCCTTTTATTACCTGCTCAGTGGAAACATAATCCACAGCCTGGAAACATTTCTCCCAGCTAAGCCAGAATTGAAATTCATGAGTTTGGGCACACTTTTCTTCCTGGCTGGCCCAAACACAAATAGCTGAAAATAAAAGACATCACATAATCCCTAAAACTATAGAGCCAAATCAGCGCCGCTAGTTTTCTTCATTTGAAAAAAAGGTTTCAAACTGAAAGTCCAAGTTTTGATATTGAATTTTGTCTGACTGAACATAAATGAATGCGCTAGTCTCAGACTATGAACAACACACACAAACCACCATATGATCAGGATCTGTATGTGCTTCTAGAGGAGATCAGTGAAAGGAGGCATGGCCAACTCACTCAACCTTTGTTGGGAAGGAGGGATGCTGTAGTTGTAGATGGTTCATGGTTCTTGTCCCAATGAACCCAGTGTGTGATCCCAATATGTGTGTATGGGCTTTCTCTGTGTCTCTATCTCTCCTGTCAGTTGTTAGACTGTTTTGCCATCCCTGTGGTCCTGCTGCTCTCCTGGTTCTTTCTTTTGGTGAGGTACAAGGCTGTCCATGTGGTCGGGGCAGGTCTATGTCTTTTGGGTATCGGCTGCATGGTGGGGGCTGACATCCTACTTGGCCGCCAGCAAGGCCTTGGTGAGCACACGCACACACACACACACACACACACACACACACACACACACACACACACATATATACATATACACACACACACCTGAAAAACAAACAGCATTTCTGATCTCATGATGTGGGAAACAACGAAACACAAGAAAGTGAGGAATGAATGAACACATTTCAGTTCATATTGCATGCGTATGTGGATGTTACCATGTTGTTTTTGCATTGTTGGGCATTCATAGAAGTACGTGTTTCTTTCTTTCCCTCTTTCTTTCTTGTTCTCTTTCATCTGTCCAGGAGAGCAGAAGCTGTTTGGGGATCTGTTGGTTCTCGGAGGAGCAACACTTTATGGGATCTCCAATGTCTGTGAGGAGTTCATAGTGAAAAACCTGAGCCGTGTGGAATTCCTTGGCATGATGGGCCTGTTTGGATCCTTTTTTAGTGGCATCCAGCTGTAAGTATGTGCAGTATAAAGTTAGACATAAAGATTGCCTCATAAACAGTTACCACAAAAGCATATATACGGTTGAATATGATCATTTGTTGATGAAGGTTTGGTAAATGTGAGGTGAGAGGATTGAATCTACAGGTGAGTTGATGCCGTATGCCAAACCAAATAAGGTGGGGCAGTTGACTCAGTGTCAAGGTGTGTGGGCGTGTTTATTTGTGCTCTAAAACATAACCAGCATGAAACAATAATAAAATAAAATGTTATTGTTCTGATTCATCAGCTTTTTCGCCACCATCACTTTCTCTCTTTCTTCACTCTGTAGCTCACTCAACCACATCTCTCCATCTCTATTTCTCACGCTGTTGCTCCCAGCTCTTTCTGTTTTTCTTGCCTTTTTTTAAAAATGAGTTGCGAAACCAACAGCAGAGTGTAACTTTACTTTTAACATTATCAAATGAAGAGAAACGGCCTCTATTCCTTCTGGTAACATCTTTGTACTCTCTCATGGCAGGGTTTTACAGCTCCTATTAGTCTGATCGCCGGCTGTGATTGGTTGGGTTGACATTTACAGTCAAGACATTTACAGTCTTTTTAGCATTCAATTCCCTCTTTGTGTTTCCTCGGACAGTGTTTCCTTGTTCAGCTGCAGTGCAAGTAGTTTCAAAAAGAGGGACTTTGGCACTAAAAGACTGTAATGTTGAGAGATATCTACTTGATTTTACTCATTTGGAGGACTGCAGCTTCATATTAGCTTCAGATAAACTTTTAAATACACTTCTGCACAGAAGGAGGGGTAAAAGTTCCACACTGCAGGGTTAATGCTGATAATAACTTATTTAACTGTATATTTTGATAATTGAGATTCTTCCCACAAATCTGTGAAAGTACCACTATGACCACCTTGTGACTCTCCTGTTGAATCTATAAGAAAACTTGATTGAGACTAAATAAGTAGATTGATTGATCATAAAGAAATTCCAGAGCAAAAAACAGCAAGAATGATTAGTACTATGCATGCAAGGAGTCTAGAATAGACCCTTGAAACCTGTGTTGGTGTGCTATTGCAGGGCCATAATGGAACACAAGGAGCTGTTGAAGGTACCCTGGGACTGGCAGATAGGTGAGACTGTACACCTAAGAACATACAAACATCTTCACATCATCAGTGGTTAGTACTGTTACCTCATAGCAAGGAGGTCCTGGGCTCAAACCCTGGCTGTCCCAGGTCCTTTCTGTGCAGAGTTTGTATTTCTTCCCTTGTTTGTGTAGGTTTCCAGCATGTTAGTACTCCGGTCAATGTCCTTGACCAAAGCATTCGCAAAGGAACTGGAGTTGGTCCAGTGGGGGTCACATGCAGACCCCTGCGAGAATCAATGAAGTACTTCTTCTCTCAAAAATCCCAGAAGAATTACTATCACTACTCTCTGATGAAACTGAGGTTGAACTGTATGAGAAGAACACGCAGCACTATGTATGATGTAAAAAGGCTACTGCATACCGATTTCAAATGGTTCCCTTACTTGTTCTTGCCACTGAGCATACAAGTGATATGACCACAACATGTAATCTAGTTGTAATACAGAAGTTGTGTGTTTGCAGGTCTTCTGTACATTGGGTTCAGTGCCTTTATGTTCGGCCTGTACAGCTTCATGCCAGTAGTAATGAAGAGGACAAGCGCCACCTCAGTCAACCTCTCTCTGCTCACGGCTGACCTGTACAGCCTCTTCTGTGGCCTATTCCTCTTTCACTACAAGGTAACATCACACTGCCAAGAGACACTGATTTATGTATTGGACCTGTGCACCAATGGGTGCTTGGGCCAAAAAATAGTAATCCTTTGGTTACAATAGCGTCTTCCCATCATTTGGTGATTGGACCCTAATAATTCCTTCAGATACAAAAGGGCCTTTGCATCAATCGATAAAACTAAATTACTAAAACTAAAACAGCCCGGAGGAGTTTGTAATACTCACAGACAGGATTTTACAACTGTGAAAACTTATTATGGTGGCAACTGTTTTACATTTCGATGCAATGGCTGCAGGGTAAACAGTCAAATATTGCGCTCAAGCTACAAAGTAATCCACCAGGAATGAGTGATTGTATGTATGTGATTGGTCTTGACAGATGACTTCTGTCTCTTTAAGGCCCACCTTCCAATTAGCCCACTTTCTTCTGATTGACCAGCTTCCAGAAGCAACCCCTCAACAGACTACAACAGTTGTCTGTTTTTTTTCTTGTTCCTTATTTAAGGCTGGGTATCCCTACTCAATACTTTTAGGGTATTGAATGAAATAAATCGATACTTAGAAGTATCAAAACGTCTCCCATCAAGCGATACTTGCAATCAATCCTTTTTGAGCTCGAAAATATGACTATTTGTATTGCCTTCCTCACAACCAATCAACACAAGCATTCTTTGATCTAATGCGACATGTGATTGGTCCACTGCCACAGCAACCACAACCCGTCTGTGGTGTGAAGTTGCAGTGAATTTGAGTTAGTGCGCTTAGCAGTTCAGCAGCCAAGATGTCACCTAAACACCTGTTACACGGGATAAAAGCAAGTACACAAAATGTGTAATGGGCATCAAATAAAGTACTTAAAGTCAGTAAACTTGCATTTGATAGATGCCAAAAATTGCAGTAATGTAACACCTGTCAGTGCTGATGCAAAATGATTCATAAGTAATGAAAATGTCACTGCTCATGATAGAGAAAACTCATTTCAGACAATTCAGTTGTTTATTGGCCCTGACTAGGCAATCAGACTTCAAAGCTTCTGTTGCTCTAAGACCGTTTTTGTCCATTGATGTGTGTCTCTTTTGGTGATGAAACATATAATTCAGGGAAACTCATGTACCAGTCAAATGAATTCCTTGTGGTGTTCCTCTATGTTTTTGCCTTGGTCATACAGTGACTTTTGGCAGCAGGTTGATTAAAAGTTTAACCATTTCTGTCATTGTGTTTATTGTTCCTGGCATGGGTCTTAAGATATTGTTTAAATAATTAGAATGCCTCTGCCAAATAACACCATTTCAGTAAACATAGATTGGTGACCCAGAGAAGGTAATTTCACTAATGTGCCTTTGACAGCATGACAGTAAAAAGTCATGACAGTAAAGTCTGTTTTGTCTCTGTGTTGCAGTTCTCAGGCCTCTATCTGTTGTCATTCTTTATCATTATCTTGGGCCTGATCCTTTACTCCTCATCATCTACCTATGTGGCCCAGGACCCACGGGTCTACAAGCAGTTCAGGAACACAGGCAGCCAGCCGGTCACTGACCCGCCCCAGCTAAGTCCTGGAGTCCTAGAGCCTGCTGTCACCTATACCAGCCTGGGTCCTGAGCCAGGGGACGAGCCTCCTGTACGTGTAGCTTAAGATGATCTCCAGGAGAGTTTAGTCTGTCAGCCTGGTGGGTCAATCATTCAGCTGCATCCTCCAGGTTCTGCCCACAGTTGTGTACAGAGAGAGTGTACTGGCTGTACCCAGTCTGCTGAACAGCTGGGTGGTCACCCAGGTACGTCAAGGTTTTGATGTTATGGTCTGCATTGAGGGATGAAATCTCCACCCACTCAGTTACCAAGTTATGACAAATTCATGTACCCAAATATGTACCTGCTAACTGAATGACAAGAATGTAATTAAAAAGCAAATAACAAAGCAAGTGAAAATGTTGAGTTCACTGTGATCAAAGAGTAGACAGTAGTGACTGTAAATGATCATTCATGTATATAGAAGGTAATGTAACTGCTTTCTTTTTGTATCTGTCAAGAATATTTGTGCTCAATCCCTGTGTACATGCTGTATAATTGTGTTGATTTCTTCTGTACCTAGGGTTCTATTGATTATTCTGCCAAGTGCTTGTTTTATCAATATTATTTACAAATTTAATATCTGAGCAGAATCTAATAGTGTTTCCAAATCCACCTGCTCTAATTGAACAACAGATTTAGTTTTTTGTTAAAGTACTATACACTGGAGGCATTTAGTACTTCACTGAATTCATTTACCGACATGTATTATACAAGCCTACAGTAATGTGTTATGTATGGCATGAGGGTTGTAGCTACTGAGGAAAGTGAGGTGACGTCTTGTCTTTTTCTTGGGATAGTTTACTAAAACTGACGTGTTGGATAATGGCAAGTTCCACTATGTTTACACTCAAAACAAATACATTTTACTTTTTTAGGCTGATGAAATAGAAATGACGTAATAGAACTAAAATGAAAGAAATGAAATAAAGGACTGCCAACCAAAATGTCATTCTGACAGTGTGACGAAAGCTTTCAAAAGAGCAAGTAGACCTTCATCCTGCGTAACTGAATGTACAGAAAATATATAAATAGACTGATGAGTTCAGGCATACTATTTTCCTAAACAAAATTATTTATTGATTCGTACAAAAATAAGCCCTATTATTAATTAATAATTATTAGAAGTGTGTGGCGGTGTATGTATCTGCAGAGATCCTGCCCTTTGCCTGTATATTCTTATTTTCTTATTTTGCTGTGTTCAGGATATTTCTGGGCATCAACCTTTGGGTGTGAGCCCTTAGCTAATAACAGAGCACAAGGTGTGAGGTCGGGACTTGTAGCATAGGGACCAGGTTTCATCACTTTCTCTGTCTCTCTCCTCTCCTGTGCTCTGCTTTCTGTCTCTGTGTCAATGATGTATAAAGTGTATCTGCTCAGGGCGGGGCTGAGACACATACAGAGCAGAGAGGCCACAGCAGACGGGATGAAGCTCTGCATTCACACAAAATCTGGCACCTTTCATGCAGTGTTGTGTAGGTGTAGGTGTTTATTTCTGCTTCAGAATGTAACCACTGAGAGACAATCAGAAAATGCATTTCATTTATCTGATTCACTACTTTGCTCTCACCTGCGCTGCTCACTCTCGTCATTCAATCTCCAGCTTGCTTAACCACTGCTACTCTCTCTCTCTCTCTCTCTCTCTCTCTCTCTCTTGCTCACTCCTTGAGCTGAGTAAGATGGGTCAAAATTGACCAACAAATCATGCACAGTACACCTTTGACTGTTAACAGAATATGCAACGTTCAGCAGGATTAAAATGTGATAGAGACTTAATTTATAGTATTGAGTTAAACTATTTAAGGGGGTGGGGGCTTCTACTTGAATTCTTGTATGGCCCTGTATTGTATGGGCCCAAATGTGTGGAAATTGGTCAAAATACAGTAAAGGATGGGTGCACACTACAAGACAGGATCTACAGCCTGGTTTGTACCATTTGATCTTTCTATGGCAAGGAGAAAGTTATCCATGCTTTTATCAGTTCATGTCTCCCTGGAGATAGATGGAGACCCATCTTGCACAGAGTGTCATGCAATGGTGACATAGTCTATAGGTGCCTTCACAACCTAAATCAATGAATAAGAGGTTGGAACCCCTATGGCCTCATTTATAACTGTTGAATATGCACAAAATAGGGTGTGAAAGACGCATACATCACTTCTCACTAAAAAACGAATTTAAAAAATCAAAATTGACCTGAGAATGTGCGCACCTGTTCAGAAACTGTCACCCAACATTTTGGAGATAGGCGAAATTGGCAACACAGATGGTGAGGCAGTGAATTGAAGCCTCCACTTTATCATATATATATATGTGTCATAAACATTCAAGGCAGCAGTGTTACTTGTGATTGTAGTGAGTTATAACTATTCCATGAGCACCTTTCCATTTTAAAAGACTATTATTCCATATCAAAGCCATATCAAATCTTGACTAACAAGATTAAATTCATTAAATATTGAACGGAAAGTGCTCTCTCACCATCACACTCCTAACCTCCAGAGAGCACAAACCACTGGTTTAGATGTTGATAACATGAAAACCCAGGAAGTGCAAACCTTCACAGAACACATTAACTCAGTGGACAGTAACATCAAATTAACATGAAAGGATGTCAAGAACAACAGCTTGGCCCTTTTAGACGGTGCTGTACACATTGCAGTTGACAGGATCCTCGGCATTGGAGTACACAGGAAATCCACACACACAAACCAATGCTTACCTTTTGACTCTCCCCGCCAACTGGAGCATAAGGTAGGCTTTATCAGGACCCTTTATCACCTAGCTAATGATGAACCAACAAGAGAAGGAGCACAAACACCTGTGGGAAGTATGCACACTTTTCAGATCCCCACAGCTGGACTATTGCATGACACAGGAACACCAATACTGCAGGTGGTGAAGAAAAGAAGAATAAACTGGACAACTTCTGAGCAAGATCACACCCAAACATAAGAAAAGCAATTTAGTGTATACAATCTAATGCAGTGAGGAATGTACAGACTTGTATATCAGGGAAACTAATCACCAAGCGACACGTTGGTCAACACAGGAGGGCCAACTCCACAGGTCAAGACTCAGTAGTTTACCTATACTTGAATGATAAGGGATGCTCTTTTGAGGACAACAGCGCACATACACTCCATCGACTGTTGTGTACACTCGTCTTCAGGTGACTCAGTTCTCAACAACTGTTGTCTCAAGAACCAGGACCACTAATGAACTACTGATCAGTGACCAATGACCTTGATAACCACCCCACAGAGGTGAAATACCAGGAACTTCCCACTAGTCATTGAAAACTTTGAATGAGAGGCGAAACATCTTCAAGCATCTTCAACAATGTCTAGTTGCCCTCGATTCAACAATCCTTGGATAAACATGACCTGGATGACTGAGAATCTTCACTGATATACAGTTGATGCTTAACCAACACCAAGTGGTGAACATCAGTGTCCCACTAGTCCATACCCTGCAGCAATGCACTTCTTCTATCTACTGCCATGTTTGAGCAGTTGGTTTAATTTTAGGAATTGCTTGTTTGTTGCACTGACTGCATTACCAGCTGCGGGTGGGATATGAGGTTTGTCCATGTGCGCATATTCTCAAATTGATTGTGATTTATAAAGGGAAACATATTTGCATTCATCTGTGTGCACAGTGTCATAAATCGGATTATATTTTGGTGCACACCATTTTTGGCTTTTGTGTGTACACTTTTGGATCCTGCACACTCTTTTATGAATGAGGCCACAGG
This sequence comes from Scomber japonicus, assembly GCF_027409825.1. Classification (NCBI taxonomy): domain Eukaryota; kingdom Metazoa; phylum Chordata; class Actinopteri; order Scombriformes; family Scombridae; genus Scomber; species Scomber japonicus. Next base: position 28,938,770 of record NC_070594.1, on the reverse strand, counting down.
TTTGGCTTTTATTGCTCAGTGTGCATGCCAGCACAGGATACATGTAAGACTTTTTACACTTTTCACTTTACAGCAGTTGTGAAGCATAGGAGCATTGTTTTTTGTTTTTTCTGTTGTGTTGGACGGCTTTGATTGACAGCAGAAACACCACAGGGCGTTGGACTGGACTGAAAATAAAGCTGTAATTGGTCAGAATTTTCCTCTTTTTGTATTATTTTGGATGTAGTGCACTGAATCACTGTAAACAATGTTGCTTAAAATGTTATTGATAGTAAAAAATAAAGCATCTTTGTCAGAACTGACTGGGTTTGTGATCAGTGCACCAACTGTAGTGTCTGTCTTTTGTGTCTGCATAATAATATTTTTCAAATTTTTGAACAAATACATAAATGAGGGGTGGAATTTCATTAAAACGGATCCCTATTCCTTCAGAAAGTAGTATCTGTCCATGGACCTCAAATCACTGTATCAGATATTCAGTTTTCTGCTGTCAATACACCGTATTGTCCTGTGGGGGGCAGCAACATGCGTGTTTGCATCTTAACCCCCAAACCTTGTATTAGAGAGAGAGAAGAAGTAGAAGCTAGAACAGAAAGCATCATCCATCTTCTGGGTAACGCAGCCATCTCTGGTCTCAACAAGAAAGAATAAACATCAACCATCATGGGAGCCGTTCTGGGGTTGTGCTCCATGGCAAGCTGGGTAAGTAATACACACCTTTATCTCGATAGCGAAGAAAGACAGTATCATTCATGTTGTTTATCGCTGCTTCGTTCTTATAAGTGCTGTCATGACTGCGCAGTTACACCAAACCGCAGGCCGGTGTTATGTCGAAGTCTGTCCTCCCCTCGAATAATATTCCCCCTTTCCTACTGTTAAAATTGTGTTTCTCATAGCACCACATATTATGGTTAAGGTTAGCTAGTTGGAGTTAAGGTTTAGCACATCAGAAGACGACTGGTTGGGGTTATGGACAAGTGGGAACACATATCGACGGGGGAACAGACTTCGCCATAACACCGGACCTTTCCACGGCGGCGGAGCCAGACAAAATAAATACGCTTTGTTTAGTCAATATACACAGGTTGTAGTCAATAATTATGATTAATAATAGACTCATACATCAACAGAAGCTTTCGTTGGGGATAAACGACATATTGTTCTTTGTTAAGAAACCCGCAAACCTCAACCTAAATAAAGACAAACACGTCGAGGCTCGCTACTGTTTTTGTCAAATGATGACCTAGTTTAACTAAAATTGCGTTATGGGTGTAGCATTTTGAGATGTGTTTGTGTGTTGTAAAGATTGTAAGCACGGTGTCAACGATCAGTGTAAGGTTTAGCTGTTGCAATACCGCCGCATGTCAACAACAGAGTCAGGTATCAGTCCGCCGCTGTCAGCAGGCTGTTTACTGCGACATGTGATGGTGCGTTCCAGTACTACTCGGAAGTGGGAATTTCTGTGTTCTCATTATATCAGTCGTACACACACACACACCGCTGTCCAAATTATATTTATGGACATGCTGCTATGCTATTTGTATACGCAAAATACAGCGAAATGCGTTTTTATCAGCTGGCATTGCTATCAGTGGAAATTCTCGGGTGTGACGTCCTTCCCACACACACACACACACACACACACACACACACACACACACACACACACACAGACATACGTCTGGTATGTTTCCAAAATAGTTACAAACTGAAAGTTGAGCCGACGTCTAGGACATTACTTGGCAGTCAGCGTTTAGGCGTTCTATGTTCTATGTTTTCCAATAACAGAGTCAGACATATTTTCAAGTCAACATCAGTTATATCTAAAACTGTGTCAACTGCTGAATCATTCCTGCTGTGTTAATTAATGTGGATCTGTTCCACTAACTGAGGCATGTCCCCCTAACTACTCCTGTTCAATCAGCCCAGTCAATAACAAATCTCTCTGAATAGATTTGCCATGTGCGTTGACGAGCACAACAGTACAGTTCCACCACACCAGTATCTATAGACAGATAACGGGCACAGACTTTAGCAAACACTTCAGGCTCTGAAGTTGGTAGGCAAACAAGCTGAGGTTAAGTGTCATGTTTATTGAACTTTGTCAATGTCACGTTAAATATTCCCCCCCCGAAAAATCTATGCTCTGCCAGCTCAGCAGAGATGAAGCTTCATTCCAGCACTGCATCACATCTCACGTTGCTTTAGTCCCAAGGCTGCTGACTTCATCATCAGTGGATGATGTGTTTTAGCTTTCCTGGCACACTCTCTAATGGACCTTACATTAAAGGTCCCATATCCCACATCATTTGCAGTCTGTGGATTACATTGTTATAGTACTCTTCTTTGCTTCTTACTCACAAAGCTTATATTACACTTACAGTAATGAAAGAGTTTAGCTGTCACGACTCTCCACCGCTGTCTGTCTGTCTGTCTGCTGCTCACATGGAGGCTCAGCCCCACCCCTGCTGAGGAAGATGAGAGAAGCAGCGAGACAGCGACTATAAATGACAGCAAAAAAGGAGACACTATTTTTGTTTATTATAGAGCAAAATTTTAAAGTTTAATTTCAATTCAGTGTCAGTGTCTCTGATGCAAATGCTTGTTAAAATGTATCAGCTCCCTGCCCCTATGCTGTTGTGTTAGCAGATGTGGTCGAGCGAGCTAGAGAGTGAATGAAAAAAGGGATCGCTGGCAGTGAGAAAGCTGCTGAATCAGACCAATAAAAGGTTATTTTCTAATTGTTTCACAGTAGTTATGTTCAGCACAAACAAACACCACCACACACCTCCACTCAAATCTGTAATGCTCCATGCACCGCCTGCTTTCATATGAATACAGCATCAAGCCTCTGAATGCTGGCGTGCTATCTAAAAGCATTATGTTGGCTTTGGTTGGTTCAGTGTATAAAAGCAAAGGCAGGATGGATCTTCTTTACGGATATGATGCAGGATCTCTATAAAAGAGCCATGTGGTTCACTTGGGTCAAGCTGAGCCCTTCTTGTATGTGTGCTAATCACACAGAGAGACAATAAACCAGGTTAAGTACTTGCAGTGACAAGAACTGCACTTGTTGTATTGCTGTAAGTGCAATAAAATCTACTAGAATAAAAAAAACCAAGAAGAGTACGGTAATTTAATTTAATCCACCCAAACGATGGCTCGACAACGGACAGGATGACACAGACCAACTATTTATTCTACAAATTAAAATGTGCGATATCGGGATAGATATCTGTTATCTGGATATAAAATGACTTAAAACGTGATATGAGATTTTGGTCATGTCGCCTTGAAGTCAAAACAGTTACATACACTATACTTAGACTTGTCAAATCTAGATTCTATTATTATTTAGACAATTATTTGTTGTTATCAGTATAGTGGGTTTTGATGTGGATTGGTCTAATGTGATCTGGATGGAGAAGTCTATGAAATCACCATTTTTCAGTTAAAGAAAAAAAAAGTTTCACAAATTTGTTTGTTACCTAAGAAGCTTCATAAATAAGTGTACGTATTCTTAGTTTTGCTCTGTCTCCATCTCTATCTATTAATGTGATTAGAAGAATCATTTGAACACTGACGTGTGTGTGTTTGTGCAGGTCCCATGCCTGTGTGGCAGCGCCCCCTGCCTGCTGTGTCGCTGCTGTCCCAGTGGAAATAACTCCACCGTGACTCGTCTCATCTATGCTTTCTTCTTGTTGCTCGGAGTGGGCGTTGCCTGTATTATGTTGATGCCTGGCATGGAGGAGCAGCTGAAGAAGGTATCATACATACACTCTATACATCACAGCTGAAACAATGAATCATTACTCAAGTGACTGAAAATGAATCAGCATCTGTTTTTATATTTATTATTGATCCATTTTCTAAGTCATTTTTAGGAATGCACCGATTGTGAAATTGTGGTGCCGATATGATACCGATCTTTAAAATAAGAATTTGGCCGATAACTGACTGCTTCAAAATCCCTTCAGCCTGCTATACAATTAACTACTTAATAATAAGAATTGTCTGTACTTCCATAGCTACTGCTGCTACTACTGTCTGAGGCAGACTAATGACCGAAAATAACCGGTCTCAGCAAGAGGAATTATTGGACGATACAGATATTTTGCTAATATGATGTGTCACACACACACAAAGACACAAAATAACTAGAACACTAGATGGTGTTTTATTATGCTGTGACTTCTGTGTGTATATTATTGATGTCCAGCAACTACTGGTCCAATGATTATATTATGTTATTTTTATTGATTCTTTTTTCCCCCACTGAATATGTTGTTAGAATATGACAACAACAAAAATGCCTCGTGGCAAAGTGGGTAAGCTCCCTGTCTGACAAGTCCCTTAAACCTGCATTCTTTCCAATGGTCAGAAGGGGGAGACTCCACTGACTCCAAAAAGAAATCAGTTTGTATAGTAGTCTATGGGGGAAAATGCACTGTTTCTAACTCGATTTATTAGCTCCAGTAAACACTTTGCTAATTAGTTCATGATGTCAAATCCTGTGTATTTCTGTAGATTCCAGGTTTCTGTGAAGGAGGGATGGGTACAACCATTCCTGGCGTGGAGGGTCATATTAACTGCGACGTGCTGGTCGGCTACAAGGCTGTGTACCGTGTTTGCTTTGGCATGGCCATGTTCTTCCTGCTCTTCTCTCTGCTCATGATCAAAGTCAAGAGCAGCCAGGACCCTCGTGCTGCACTGCACAATGGGTGAGTCATCATCCATACAGTCATACATGTATCCATACATATCCATACATTCATATATATATACATACATACATACGTACATACATACATACATATAAATATAAATAAATATACAGTGGGGTCCAAATATTACTTTCTCATTCAAATGTATGGGACTCAACTGTAATATAGAAACTGCTGAAAACCCCAGTTTCATGCCCCTTTATGCAAATCCACATAAACATTTGCAGCAAGCAGCAATTTGCACTGAAAAGGAGGAACCAGCTCAATAGGTCAAAGTTAAAGTCAGGAGCAGCAGCATGTAGGTTTCAGGCTTCACAAAGCTGACCAAAGTTACTTTGACTAGTTTAAAAAGAAACTTGGCCTCACATTTCTAAGGAAGTACATGCACTGTTTATCACTGTTAATCACTGTTATTAAGCCAGGTTTCATCAGGTTAGCACCCTGTGTGGTAGCCCCTGCTATCAGTGTATGAATGGGTGTTTTGATATGTAGTGTAAAAATGCTTTGAGTGGTCAAAAGACTAGGAAAGCGCTATATAAGTACAGTCCATCTACTGTTTACCACAGCCATAGAGGCTGTTATACAACTGATCTGAGTAGAACTAACTGAGCTTTATATGTAGAGTCAGTGAGTCCCCTTTAATACACTCATGTTTTTAATCTGAAGTCTTAGAGGATTTAGTACAGTGCATTTACCATTTAATAACCTGGAACAAACTCAGTAGGATTCTACCTCTTTGGGAGTTTGAAATTTGTGATACAAAACAGAGAAAACTGAAGTTAGATGTTTGGCATTTTTCTTGATGAATAACTGAAACGATTTATTGATAGTCAGAATGATATAGTATAGTAAGAATTGTTGAGCTGTATCAGGAGTGTTCTCATACCAGCAATGCCTTTGTTTTGCAGGTTTTGGTTCTTCAAATTTGCTGCAGCTGTTGCCATCACTATTGGATCATTTTTCATCTCAGAGGGTCCCTTCACTACTGGTAACTGTCTAGTCTAGTGTTGATTTGTCCTAAAACATCTTGAATGTCTTAGTGAGCAGGTAGTAACATGCTCTGTCATTGTTTCCCACAGTGTGGTTCTACATCGGCATGGCTGGTGCCTTCTGCTTCATTCTCATCCAGCTGGTTTTACTGATTGACTTTGCCCATTCCTGGAACGAGTCCTGGGTGGAGAAGATGGAGGAGGGCAACTCTCGCTGTTGGTATGCAGGTATGGTGACAAATAAACACATGGATGCTTTATGACAACCTTAAAAGAGCTTAGTGTTATTTATAGCACATCAGCTCTCATAGAGATGTTTGAAGTAGAAACATGGATTATTTCACTGTTTTATATGACAGCAGGCAGAGATGAGTCATCAGCAGCAAAACATTATCAAGTGTAGATAAATAGAGTACTGTAATATTAAAGTTAAATAAAGTACTATTATAATTAAGTTATATAAAGTACTATTATAATTAAGTTAAAGTACTGTTAAAACATTTATTTAAATACAGTATCGGAATAATTAATTTAAATAAAGTACTGTTATGACTAAGTTAAAGTACTGTTAAAACATTTATTTAAATAAAGTACCTGAATAATTAAGTTGAATTAAATAAAGTACTGTATTTGTTCTATTTAGATCAGTCAGTGTGTCCTGTTATGTCAGCAGCTATAATGAGCTTGTGTTGTTGTGTTGTGTGTTCACAGCTCTGCTCTCCGTCACCGCAATCAACTACCTTCTGTCACTGGTGTCACTGGTTCTGTTCTACGTTTACTACACCCACTCTGATGGTTGCACTGAGAACAAGGTCTTCATCAGCATCAACATGCTGCTCTGTGTCGGTGCCTCCATCATGTCCATCCTGCCTCAGATCCAGGTTCATACCACTTACAATTGTTTAGTCAGGGATGTGTGTGTGGAACAGTTATTGATGAGTCACATGCACTTTTTCAGTTCTGAAGAAGTACCATGTTAAGCTTTGTATATATATGTAGTTCATAATTATATTGAGCTGACATCACCATACAAGGGACATGTTAAGAACTGCATTAGTGAGACTGACATAATACACACATATCTGATGTGCTTCTGCTTGTGTTTGTCTGTGTGAAGGAGTCTCAGCCCAGGTCTGGTCTGCTGCAGTCCTCCCTGGTCACTTTGTACACCATGTACCTGACCTGGTCTGCCATGACCAACGAGCCTGGTAAGATGTTTCACCTTGCCCACAGTGTTTACCTGTCTGTGCTATCTACTAACCTCATCATATCACTGCACCAAATCATAGTCATCTACTAATGATGTTTCCTCTTGTTTGTATCTCACAGACAGGAAATGCAACCCAAGCCTTCTGGGTATTATCGGGCTGAACAGCACCAGCCCTGCAGGTCAGGTCCATGTGGTTCAGTGGTGGGATGCCCAGGGCATTGTGGGGTTGATCCTGTTCCTCATGTGTGTCCTTTACTCCAGGTGAGGAAACCTTGTGCAGCAATCCAGCTGTTGATAATCAGCCTGCAGAGGAATAATTAGTCTCTTAGTTGTTGTTTGACCCAGCAGTTAATATCACCATGTCTTCTCTTTTCCTCTGTGCTCCATCAGTATTCGTAACTCATCCAACGCCCAGGTGAACAAGCTGACTCTGACCAGTGACGAGTCGGCTCTGATCGAGGACGGGCCACAGAGCGATAACTTTGAGGAGGAAGGCCGTATGAACAGAGCTGTAGACAATGAGAAGGATGGCGTCACCTACTCATACTCTTTCTTTCACTTCATGCTGTTCCTGGCTTCACTTTACATCATGATGACACTCACCAACTGGTACAGGTAAGCCTCACACTGCAGAGGAGATATTGCACACTGTCAACAAATCCCATTAAGTAGTTTTTAAGTGTTACTTAACAAGGAGGAGCTAGTGCATTTTTCAGGGACTATTTTCAGCAGTGGATTGATTCTGTATTTGGTGTTCTAGTGGATATTTCTGACAGCAGGGTGGTGTGCGTGGGATGGGAGAGGACATACCTATTGGTCATAGACAGTGACATTCTGTTCAGAACAGGACTGGGCAATATGGCCTATAAATAATATTGCAATATTTCTAGGCTATTTCTAGGCTATATATATATATATATATATATATATATATATATATATATATATATATATATATATATATATATATATATATTATGGCATGCTGTTCAGGAAATTAATATTTGAATATATTGTATGATATATTGAGTGAAACTCTGAATATATTGAGTGAACCGTCTTTGAGCCAGGTGGCACATTAGACCAGGGGCTCATCTCCTGTTTCCAAAATGCATCACAAACTGCTTGAGAAAGCTGTTCTACTATGATAATTGGTGAGGAAAATAAATCCTATTCAATAAGATGTACTTGTGTTTACTAACTGTTTATTCAGTTAAACATGAATTTTGAACTGTAGGCCTACATAAGAGGTCGTGATGAACTGTTTACAGTCAGTAGCTTTGTGTCAATCAGTCCAACCCCTATTTCTCCTTTCTTCCACCAGTCACTCAGGCAGACCAGCTTGTTCACATTTTCTGGTGACAAACTAGATCTCCACGCTACCACTACATCTGCGCTAAAATATTGTAACAAACTGGGCATGTTACTGTTTTGTGTTTTATAAATTTGAGAGTTTAAGCCAGATTCTGTTCTGTTCAATTAAAGTGCTGGTTTTTCCGAGTGTCTGTGAACGCGTCTTGAGAGTGAGCCTTGCAGCTAGCATGTAGATGTGTTTGTTGTTGTTAGCCTCTGCATATGAAGACGGCAGCATGTGTGTGGCTAGTGAGCTACTGATGTTAGGTTTTAGTTGTTTTGGCGTTGGCTACGGGCCACAGTAGCCTGAGTAACAGTCAAGAATAAAAAGCCAGCTAAACCGGCTAACGTCTCTGTTTGTGGTTATTGAGGGACGTTACAATATCAAGGTGAAAGTCATCATAGCTTGCCTAGTATAGACCCAGTTCCCAACCCAACTTTGAGAATAGATTAACGGCGATATTTTTTTATCGCCCGATAAGAGTCTCACGTTAACGCAGCACGTTAACGCCGATAACGGCCCACCACTATTGTGGTATTATGGCCTCTTCATTATTTAAAATAGCTGCAATCAAAGCACGCGCTCATTTTTGCTGACGCATCTGCATGGGTTATAATACAAGATGGTGCCAGTGCCTTGATGACGTCAGTCAAGTTTCCTTCAATATATTCAGAGTTTCATATATATATTCAAGGTTCATTCAATATATTCAGAGTTTCACTCAATATATTCAGAGTTTCATATATATATATTCAGAGTTTCACTCAATATATTCAGAGTTTCATTCAATATATTCAAATATTAATTTCCTGAACGGCATGCCATAATAAATATATATGTATATAGCCTAGAAATATATATATATATAGCCTAGAAATATGTATGTATATGTCTATGTTTCAAAATATTCTCTATAAAGTCAAGTTAAACAAAGTACTGTTATAATGCTGTTCTCTCTCTCTCTCTGCAGCCCTGACTCAAACTATGAGGCCATGACCAGCAAGTGGCCGTCCGTGTGGGTGAAGATCTCCTCCAGCTGGATCTGCATCGCCCTCTATGTGTGGACGCTGGCAGCTCCGCTGGTGCTGGTCAACAGAGACTTTGACTGAAAACACACACACACCCCCACACACACACACACCTGTCCTGCCGTTCGTGCTCTGCATCACCCGTGTTTTTGTTTCAGCAAAATCAGTGAAAGTAGCTAAACCCCCGGGGCTGTGCTCAGACTGGCTAAAAGGTTCAGGTCTGGTTTAGTGTGTTGCAGCTCCATCCTGGCAGGTGGGCCAATTTCACGAAGAGTCTCTGAAACGTCTCCCAGCTCTGACTGCAGCCCAATCTAATCCTATAGTGTCATTGTGAATGCTCTGCAGCCTGTCGTCGTAGTCTCCATGCTGTTGCCATTGTAAATATATCCTGTGTATTCCAGTGATTGACTTTTCTTTCACTTAAAAACAGAGCTGCATGCTTTTTCCATTGAAACTTGATGTGACATTAACAGTAGCAGTACATGAAGCTTTTTACGAGGAGGATTGTTTGGATCTGTGGGCAGCAACAGTTGAACTTGTTCTGTCTGTAGTATTACATAGAAACTACAGACAGAGTGCTTATATGTACAAGAACTAAATTATGAATGAGCAGGACTCCAGCTGTGGCACAGAGAGATCACTATCCAGTTTAATAACTAGTTCCATCACAGACAAGCAACAAGTGCTGTGTATTGTGTGTGTTTGTGTGTGTGTGGTATTCTAGTTATCTAGTGTTTATCTAGTGTTAAGCTAAGCTCTTACAAGCCTGTGCACTCCTCAGCTCATGCACAACAAAGACATTCCTGTTTTTGTTGCTTCTGATTTACTTTTGAATTTTGACTTTTAAATGTAAAAAAGAAGTGGATTGTTTTAACTTTTAGGTAAGTTATTTGTTTAGCATTAGCATGTAGTTTGTCACAGACTTCTCAAGCGTGTTCTTGGCTATATATTCCAGCTTTTATCCTGATATGATTTTTTTTTTTGACATGTAAAAGTATGTTGTAACTCATTTCATAAAATTTAGAGAAAAGAAACCATGTCTGTTGTGTCTTGCTTCTTTTTAGCATCAAAGTCCCTCATGGTGTTTCCTCAGTTTCCTTGTAAAGCTGCAGTAGAAGTATACTAACAAAAACTGCACTTATGATTGGAATGTTGAAAGATATCTACTTGATTTGACTCCTTTGGATGGCTGAAGCATCGTATTAGCTTATTTCATTATGGATCTTCTAGTGCTCAGTATGAACAGTGTTAGGGAATTTCAACTTGCGTCATCGATTAGGCTTCATATATTTCATGAATGCTTCAGTAAACACCTGTGTAGTTTAGGCCTCAGCCTATTCAGCTGCTTTGTAATTACTTGTTCTCTTCTCTTCCTTCCAGGCCTCCACCAACCAGATGGGTTAGACTTTTGGGTTTCAGTTTTGTTGGCACATATCGCATCACATATTTCACTCATCCACACACTGCATTCATGACTGATATAACTGATTAACATTGTTATTTAACTTATGTTTGTAATAAATATTATTTTAGATACATGTTGTCATGTGTGATTCCCATTTCTGTTATGGACTTTGAGCCAGTTCGTAACAACATTCTATTGTGTCAAGACTACTATTTATCCACCCCACATATGCCATCTGTACAAAGCTGGAGAGACCACTAATCACTCAGAGAACCTGTTACATGAACAATAAAAGCAGTATCAAGTATACAGGGTTGGGAAGGTTACTTTGGAATTCTAGTAGGTAACAGATTACTAGTTACTGTATTTAAAATGTAATCAGTAATTTAACTATTTTAATTACTTCCCAACACGCAAGTTCCTGCATAATAAAAACATACAAATAATGAAAACAAACATGTTATTGTAACATTGTGATGTGTTTCTGGACTCTATGACACAGAGAAATGAGATATCTATATAGTTTCAGGCTTTGTTAGAATGAACTGATCTCTTGTTTTAGTCTCCTGAAGCAAAATAAGAAGCAATAAAGCTTCAAAGAACAATAAATGAACACTACTTATGCTTTATTGTAACTGCAAGGCTTGTAACAATGACAGATTGTGGGATAAGGATGGAAGGATGGGGTCAGGTGACAGGAAGCCATTCTCTGGCTTTTACCAGAATAAAAGGAGACAGGATGCAGGCACTTCTAGAAACAGACACAAGAGAGCAATCTTCTATTGATCACAACATGAACATAGTGAGGCGAGGCAACACCACGAGCTGTACATCAATAAACTGAGTGAAATCATTTACAGCTGTTCCATAGTGAGATCCAGGGGTTCTGCATTTAGCTCACATAAGCACACTTGATTACAAGCCACCTCCAAAAATGTCAGTTTCCCTCCCTGTTTCCAAACTGTGAGCGGTGTTGACTTACAGAACAGGTAAAGCTATGAGATTTGAGGACTAAAATTAGGGAGTGTATATTTAAAAATGTGATGTTTTTAGCTTTCTTGACAACGTGACGGCCTGGTCTTGTTACTGTTCAAGTATGTGTTTAGGATAACTTGCTACATGGGGAAAAATGATCGCAAAAATGATCAAACTGATTCAAATATTGTTATCTATGTTCAATTTGGAGCATTTCATCATTTCAACTGTTTCAATATAATCATGCATGTACTGAACCTCTATAAAACCATGACGACACATCCTCAAGTACTAGATGAATGCATTTCTTGCATTCTTGTGTCAAAGATGAAATAACATTGGTTGAAGCTTGTCTGATGTTTTTTGGGGAGTCCGCTGTTTCCCTCATTTTTATTTTACTTCAGCAAATCAAATTTAAAAAAAACAGTCACTCTTTATTTCTCACTCAAACTAACACATGAACAATGTCGCCTGATGATACCGAAGTTCCACCTCTGATTTACGGTCGCAGCTGGACGGCAGCATCACCACATCAGGGTTTAATGACACAAAAATGATATGGACACACTGTTCATTTGTTGCAAAGTTTTCACAATACACAGTAAATGGATATGTGGAAGAAGTTTGCCGAGTTGCCGTTAAATGAACTTCTTGTCTCTCAGTTGGTGGTTTCTGAGGTCAAGAAGGAACTTTAAAGCTCAGATTGTGAAGTTACAGTATATTCTGATGCTAGTGGACACACACATATTGCATTCTTTACACACTTAACTCGTCATGCTCCATTGTTTTGTTGCTTTTCACGAGCCACCTCTGTCAGATCACTCCCCAATGTAACATCTGAACCCAAGAACTAGTTGACACATTCAGACTGGCGATCATCTTTGGTACTCTCTGCTTTAAAATGTCTATCTCATCCTCTGCCCCACCAGATAAACCACTCACTGATGTAGAAACCTGTGAAATGATTTATCTGCATCTCGCTTACATTGTTGGTGCCCTTGAGAATGTTGCTTTCATTGAAACAAATGGAACTAAATCAATCTTCTAAAAGTCTGAACCCTAACCCTAACCCTCATACCGAACCGATCTGGCTGAGATTAACGCTATTTTAAAAGGAATGTCGCTTCATGAAGAAGAAATGTAGCAAAAGAAACAAAACAACAACAACAAAAAAAGGCAATAAATAGATAATGAAGATTGAGACGGCTAATAAGCGGTCAGGTGCCTCCTCGCTGATGTCGTCATGCGGTGCAGATACTTGAAGAGCAGAGACCGCTAGCTGTGTGGAGGAGAATCCAGGTCCTGTCCTTGCACCGGTCACAGCGAGGGCCTCATGTCAAGTTTCAAGTAAAAAAAAATCTCCTATCTCCTATCAATCAAAAAACGAAAAATGTTTAACACAGACACGTGGCAGGAAAATGTGTGGACTTTTCTGAACCTTCCTTGGTCCTATTTATTTACATGCTAATGGCAGAATCACTATATGTCATCACTAGAGATGTCACATCTCTTCTAAGATAAGTTGGGCTACAGTGGTATAGAATCATGTTTCTGTAACTTAAGTTGCTATCTTCAATAAAAAAAAGCCATATGAGGCACAAACTGCAGCAGTTCTTCAGTGTGCGTGGAGGTCTCTAATGTTCTGACAACTCAACAAACACACCCTCAGGACAGAGAAGTGTGAGTGAGTGTGTGTGTGTGTGTGTGTGTGTGTGTGTGTGTGTGTGGGGGGGGGGGGGGGGGGGTGTATTGACAAACTGTCAGTACTGTCTTGAGGAGAGAGGGGTTGTAGTCTGTGGCGAGCCAACATCAGTGGGATCAGCATCAGCATCTGCTGCTCACAGTCGGTCTAGCAGGGAGGAGTCGATGTCGGGGCCGCTGGGACTCAGTTCACACAGATAGAAGAGGGTCTCCTCGCTGGCCTCGGCCTCCGTCAGAGGCTCGAGGCGGATCAGGGAGCTACGGCCCGGCTGCTTCAGCTCCAGGCCGGTGTCCAGCAGCTCCGCGGGTGGCTCGGCGTCCACGCAGGTGCCAGAGCTGGAGGATGACTGGAGGAGGGGGTTGGAGGCGCCGGTGCTGCTGCTGCTGCTGCTGCCGCCCAAGTCCAGCTCTGAGGGAGGGGTGCAGCCATCGAAGAAGGACAGCAGGGGGCAGGTGGTGTACTGGATCAACTGCTTAGCTGAACATAAACAAAAGAAACTGTCTGATCTATCTGAAGTGGTATTCAACTGTGCCATTTTTAATTACAAAATAGAAAAATAGAGATTAGGACTCATTTTTAGTAGATTTCTTTTTGTTAAAATCAATTTTAGAACACAAGTATTGCTCACAAACTGGTATTGAAATCAAGATATCAGTACCAGTATTCAAACATTTTTGTTGAGCTCGCAGGACATGACACTCTCCTTAATAGGCCCACAACACCTCCAGAGGGCTCAACAGTGACACCTGGTGTCCAAAAACGACATCCAGCCCTATACAAAAATCATGCAGGCACAGTTCTTAAGGTCATCTGAGGCCAGAATGTGTGTAGCTCCACTCACCTGTGTTACCTCCCTCTGTCCTCCCTCTGTTCAGCTGTGCTGTGTTCTCTTTGGATGACACACTCTCCTGGAAACACAGAGAGGAAATGAAACCCAAGAAGAAGAAGAAGATATGGCCTAAAAATGGAAGTGTTCCTTCATGTATGTTAATGCAGTGGATAACACTCTTCAATGTAATGTACTGTGGTGTAATGTAGTAATAATGGATATAGTTTCACATTACTCTATACAGAATATGTAAACATGATGTCACATTCTCAACAGTGAGTTTCTCAGCTTATCAATAACCATGAATGGGAACCAATTAAATATGTTGTGTACAGTCTGCAGACATATTGATCAGTGTGTAAAGTGATGTCATTTTACCTCTAGGGCATCAAAATCCAAGCCAAACTGTTTTCCATAAAGCATGGCCTGGAAGTCCTCCAGACTGCAATCAATACTGTCCAGATAGTCCATCAGCTCCATCCTCACACACACACACACACACACACACACACACACACACACACACACACACACACACACACACACACACACACACACACACACACACACACACACACACACACACACACACACACACACACACACACACACACACAAAATTAGTATCTTGCAAATTATTTTTAAGATCATTATTATTCTGCACTTATATTCATCACCAATATATCAGGAACACATTGCTCCAGAATAATTCAGACTGTAGAGTGGTTTCAGTACTGTGGCCTTTGGCTTGAGAGAATAAAACAGCCACTGTCTAAACACCCATAATGAAGTGAAGGACACATAGGTGATGTGTCCATTACCATCTGCATTGTTCTCCTGGTCTACCTTCATGTACTTACTTGCCAAGCAGGTTGATGTTCTGTGATATCGCTCCATTCTCATTCAGTATGGAGTCCATCATTTTGACAGGGTCTTCCAGACTGAGGCCTGATGGTTTATTGAGCTGCAGGGCGCTACTGTTCGGTGTGCTACTGTTTGGTCCGCTGCTGTCTGAAGTGCTGCTCCTCTGCTCCTCTGCCGTCGCTGACACGGCGCCCTCTGTCTGTTTGGTGTCGTCTGTGCAGGTGGTGCTCGCCTCCGTCTCGCCTGTCAGACCTGTGCAACTGTCCAGCTCTACTTCCACGATTTCTACATCACTGAAGGAGTTTCATACAGCATGTTATTATGAGAGACACACTACTGACTGATACACAATGGGGCTGTTGGAACCAATTTCGGAGGTCAAATATAATTCGAATGGGGGAAAAAAAAGACACTAACAAAGTAATGAAATGTTTTTTTTATATTTTATAAATGTATTGGCTTACGTTAGTGTAGTGACATGTCTGTCCTCCCTCCTGCTCACTGTTAGCTAGCAGGTATTCTCATGTGTCCCTGGGTCTGGTTTTCAGCAGTAACTCTCTGCCTGTTCAGCTTGCTCTCAGATGGTAGGTGCTCCAGTAGACACGGCCCTTACCATCACATACACACTCTCTCTCTCTCTCTATCTCTCTCTCTCTCTCTCTCTCTATCGACTGCTACACACCAAGCTATTCCTTAAAGAACCTATGCTACTTGTATCACACATTTTAGTTTAGAACACATCTTACTTAGTATTTTTTTAAATCCCAGATTCTTAGGCCCAGCAGGGGTCAACTCTGCATTACACTGGTGGAAACCCTTGGACACAGAGCTCCTACTAACACTCACATTTGGACTTACAGTACACCCATACCCAAATAACGCATTATGTATTGATGCAAACAAGCACATACTGATGTGGATTTATTTATAGTTCAGTTAAGTGTGTAGTTTAATTGCTATGATTCGGTACACTGAAAGCTTATTTAATAGTTATATTTTAATTCATGTTTTCAGGTGTGCTACCACCAGTCTGGATGAATACACAGAGGATGTGATGTCATACATTAGCTTCTGTGTTTCAGACAACAACAAACCCTTTCTAAGAGCAGAACTCAAACAGCTAAGGTTGGAAAAGGAGGAAACATTTAGGAGTGGGAACAGAGGTGAGTTTAAGTTGTTTAAATATAGTTTAAGCAAGGTAGTGAGAGATGAGCAACACCTATATTTGAAGACACTCAAGTAGCAGTTTGCTCAAGTAAGCAGAGGGCTAACCAGAAGTTTGACAGCTCACCTGAGGGATGTCTCTAGTCTCTTGTGGGTGTGTTTATTTGTCTTCTTCTCCACTGACCACCACTTCTTTCTCTCAATGTGGTGAAAATGCCAGTCCTCCCATTCATTTGAATGGGGGTAGTGCATTTAGGCTACAAGGGTTTTGGCTGCAGTGGTGCCCTAGCAGCCTGCAGCAAGACAGTTAATCCAGAATCAACCTGACGTCATGGTGTGCTAGCCAATCAAAGCCAGCAATCAAGACTCATCAGTGCTGTTTAATCTTATCTTGAGGGAGAACAAAGATATTACTAGGAAGAGTGGAGAACATTTCTCTTTACTGTAAATGTTTATAAGGTAAAAATTAAGTTACTGTTGGCTCCCTGACCTAATTTCTAATAATGTGAGAGAATGAGAGAGAGCTAGAGAGTGAATGAAAAGAGGTAGCAGAGGTAGCAAGAAAGCTGGTGAATCAGATCAATAGAACATTCTTTCCTGAGCGTTTCTCAGTGGTTATGTTCAAGAGCACAAATGAACCCTCTCGCATACCATCATACAACCCTGTTGCAATGCCTGACTTGGTCTGTCACCGCCTACCTGTGATGTCTGTGATCATGAAGTCTTTTGAGCACCTTGTACTGTGGAGTCCCCTTTATATCCATCACAGAGCCACTCCTAAAACCTCTGCAGTAAACATCCTCTAGCATCTGGACACTGTGGGAACCTACACCAGAGTCCTGTTTGTGGAACTCAGCACAATCAACCTAACATAATCAACATGGTCTTTAACAAAATCATACCAGTCCTGCTACAGGACAAGCTCTCCCAGCTGCATGTGTCTTATGCAATCTGCCGATGTTCACTGGGCTCATCACTGGTGGGGATAAGATTACTTACAGGGGGGAGATTGACCACTTTGGTGTGGTCAAACCAACTGGGGGTCAACACTTTTAAGACAGTGGAAATGGTTGTGGATTTCAAAAAAGGGATCAAAAGGAATGCAGCCCCCGTTAACCTGGGTGATTTCCCTAGTTGACACAGTGGAGTTCCTTTGCTTGTTGGGAACCATCCTTAGCCAGGACCTCCAGTGGTGGCTAAACAACAGCAGCCTCACCAAGAATGCTCAACAGAGGATGTACTTCCTGCAGCAGTTGAAGGGTTCTGCCTGTCAAACTCAATGATGGTGCACTTCTACTCTGCAATCACTGAGGCCATGCTATCTCTTCCATCATCATCATCATCATCAGGTTGGACTATCTGAGCTGTACCAGATTGTTATGGATGACGTGAGAATACAGTTTATCCAGCAGTGCAGACATAGAAGCAGGAGGTCACTAACATAGACACTGTGGTAAGCCACTGTGAAACTGTTCCAAGTTTACCTTCATGTATAACATATACCAACAGTGTGAATAGTGTTACCTCTGCTCATAGGCTCTGGGTGACTCCTCTGTGACCTCAGCAGACAGCTCAGCTTCACTCTCCGTCAGGTCACAGATGATAACGTCATCTGATATCTCTGAACCCTTCACACCATTCAGACTGTTGACAGATGGCTAGACAAGACACACAAGTAGTCAAAAAGTATAGAAGTCCCTTTTCACTACTTCTCCCATATGGTATATTCAACAATATTTACTTTAACGTATAATATATAAAATATGATAAGAAGAATATAACAATTCACTGGTGTACACTACAGTTGATATTTGCCATGTTTATGTTAGTGGGTAGTGATTGTTACTCACCTGTTCCATGCACACTTTGTCATCATAGAGCTGATGAATGAATTTGGACTTCTTTCCATTGCTGTTCATAAGAATTGGCCTGTAGGTCATAATTTATAGTATATTAGTGCAAGTACACAGTGTGCTTCATCATTTACATATTACTGTAAATTCAAATGAGCAGTGGTCAAACAAACAGAAGTACTTTTCAGGCAGCATTTTGAGCTTTGATAACATGATGGGAATTTGTTTCATGAAGGAATCAAGTTCCAGGTTGCAGCAGTAATGACTCACCTTTTACGTTTTAAATTCAGGATGCGATTGTTCTGTACCAATGTGACGATGAAATGTATCAACTGAAAAAAAGAAAAGTGTCAAAGATTTAGAAGAAAATGCAACTGGATTTGAGATCTGAGGGAGAAAAGGCTGTTTATTCAGTGTATTCAGAATGAGCCAGCTTTTCTGATTTATGTTTTTTACTTTGATTATTAGTGGGATCTCTAAATGAATCATCAACATGCTCCCAACCTTACCTTCTTGATGAGTTGCTGTTGCTGGGCGTGTTTCTGTCTCAGATCGGAGATCTCCCTCCACAGTGCTTCATTCTCTCTAAACCATATAATGATATAGGTTAATTTGCATTTGAATGAATGAAGTACTGGGTACTGATTTATCAAGCTTCCAGGAGGATGAAATCACTCCTAACTGGCCAAAAATTCTCAGTGACCCTAAGTTTCCAGGAGACGGTGCTCAGGTAGATACATTCTATCACAGGAGAGATGCTTTAGGGACACTTGATGTGAATGAACTTATTGACAGATCATTCAGAATGTCATTATTTTTTATGCGACCTATTTTAAACATCGGAGCAGTAGGGCTTGGGATCATTTTTTTGGCCTGATCAATGCATCTGCACTGACCTGTCAGAGTAGATGATGCTGTTGTCAGCGCTCAAGTGACTTACAAGTATTTAGACAATCTGACATTCATGGGGTGGAGTCATGGAGTTGAGCAATACAGGAGAAAAAATAATCACCCTTAAGGGACTGACACACCAACAATGCTGAAAGAGGTTATGCTCATTTCAGTCTCTTTATTTTTACACTTAGAATAACACTGCATGTCTCACAGTTTTAAAAAAACCTCATTTATCTCATAACAGCCTTTTACCGAGCCCCTCAGTTCAGTCTCTGTCTCTTAATGGTCCGTGTGAGCTCCTGACTCTTTAAGACTCCCTTATTGATGAGCCCACTCTATTCTGACCAGTCAACTTTCCGGAAGCTCGAAGCGAAGTTGTTAAGTTCATCGGTTGTCCTTCCTTCAACCACTGATTGATCCTGCTCTGAGGTAGAAATGTTTTTAGTCCAAGGTCTCAGTCAATCAGTGCAATAGAGAGTGAGAGAGAGAGAGTCTTAATAAATACAGACCCTCCACTAACGTTGACTGAGTTATCAACATTGATCTGTGTTCTGATCGTGATCTCTCCACTTTCTGTGATGACTTGTATACTGACCTCTTCAGTGTTGCCAGCCTGACATCGATGCTCTCCTGCTTGCTGTGAACACTCTGAACACTTGCTAAGATCTTGGTCAGGTCTTCCTGTCGTATCTTATTGTCCTCTGGCCGGGTGTTGGAGACCTGAAAGACAGAAATTGCAATCAAATCTTGCCATTACATTATCTCAACACTGGAGTGGGAGGAAACATAAATGGCAGAACAGCTGTGATCTCAGTCAAATTCATGTGTTTTACACAAGACATGACATTCACCAAGCACTGTTGGAATCACTGAGAGTCTTTGGTTACATTTTAAACAATCAATTATGCAGTGGTTAAAGTAAGAAAAGATTTGTGAGCCTGAAAAATTGTCCAAGAGGAAATGTGTACAATGTATTGAATTAAGTGTTATATGAATTTAAACCTGCTCTATGACTGAAATCAGGCACAGTGCCTAAGAACCTGTGATTATGTAATAGCAGGACTATAGATAGATGGATAGATTAGGTAGGTAGGTAGGTAGATTAAATAGATAGGTGGAGTAGACTACGTAGGGCTGACGAGAGTAGAGTGGTGAAGGGTAGAGTAGCATGGAGTAGAGTAAAATAGAGTAGAGCAGGGTATGGTAGTGTAGTGTAGGGTAGAGAAGAGTGGAGTGCAGTAGAGTAGAGTACAGTAGACAATATTAAATCAGCAAAGAATTTCCATCAGCAATAAAATCAGTACAAATAGCTAACCACACTCCACCTTCCTCTTTATGTTCTCCAGCAAGTCATCCTGGCCATGTTTGAAGTAGGGGTGCTGAAATTCCACTGGACCGTCTCTCTCCTGTTTCACAATGCCTGTGTCAATGTGCATCACTTTACGGAATCCATCTGCACACAGACACACAAATACACACAGTGACACGTTAAATACAACCACAAACACAAGTGTCCTATGAGAATATCTCAGAGGACATTATAAAGCACTCAACCGGGCACAATGCAAAACGGTCAGGACCTGAATTGCTGGTGATGTGTGATGTACACTGGTATTCTATTATGGTCTTTTACTTGGTCTTTTGTCTCTTGGGAGGTTTATGTCAACAGATGAACACCAGAAACTACACTGTCAACAATAACTACTGGTCTATAGTATAAGATTGATTTGCATAGTACAGTTTCTATTCTTGTGGTATTTCAGTGTACAATCCATTCAAAGCACAGCCCATCTGCAGTGTTAAGACTGTAACTGAAACTAAGGTGAATATTTGTCATGTGAATATTTTAGCAAATATTCAGATGTAGGTAACATTTGTTAGGAATGGTCAATAATTCAATATATTTATTATTATTATTATAATTCCAATTGACTGGAATTAAGAAAACTTAGATAATATATACCATAAGACATTAAGTAATGAATCTATTGTCAGAGATGATGACATACATGACAGCTAACACTTTAATGTCTCTGGTTGTCTAAGGCCATTTTGGGTATTGTAGCCAATCACTGAACAGGACTTAACAGCTATATTGTATCTTTTAAAATGATTTTTGCATCAGTGTGATTAAGAACGTTCATTGGTCAGGGATTTCATTCACTGGATTAGCCAAAACCTGTTTATTTTAACAAATAAACACTCAATTGGTTTTGAAAGGTTTCTAACTATCTACCTACAGTTAACTATCATTAACTGTTTCTGGCCACAACACTGGCTTATCATCACACTCAGAGCAACGTTATTATTTATTTAGAGTCCTGTTTCTGTCCACCTGGTGAATGTAACTCACTGTTTCTTAGATCTGTTTTTGCTCATTACCAACTCCTGAGGGAAATATTTGACACTTCAGATGCTAAATGCTCCACTATGTCCACCAGCTAATCCACCACTAAGTGTGTCTGCTGAGTTCAAACTCATTTGAAAGCTGTGAAAAGCCAAGGGGAGCTGCACAATTGCTGATAATTCTTTGTTCTTTTATCACTATGAGCCACGCCTCTAACATTACACATTCATTTAAAACATTATTATTATGTTTATGTTATTATTATTTAATACATCATATTCATATTGCCCATTCCTTATTGGTATCACACAGAAGTTGAGTCTTATGTAATGTACAACACTGGGCCATTATTATTTGATTTGAACATTGGTTTATTTACGTGTGATTTTGAATATATTTGCCATATAGTGATATACAGTCACTGGCCTCTTCATTATGTACACCTGTACAATCTAATCTCCTTTAAATGCTACATTTGAGAAGTTAATACATTTCCAGTTTTTGTTGACTTTATCAGACAGGTGATAATTCTACTTTATGTTTATTACTGAGGTCATAGTGGGTGTCCATTAACATACATGAGAGGAACAAAATATTAGGAACCCCAGTCAATACAATTCACTGTTCCGCACCACCACTTAGTATGACCTCAGTAATAAACATAAAGTAGAATTATCAACTTTTTGACAATGTTAACAAAAACTGAAAATGTACCAACTTGAAAAAAATCAATATGAAAGAACTGTTGTATTGGATTGAATTAGAGGTGTACCTAATGAAATGGTCGATGAGTCTAATATTCTGCACTGGACCACTCCACTGTGTCTCTGACGCTTAATTAATATGAAGCATCTCTATGCCCCAGCTTATAAAATGTTTACATGTAGTGTTGTGGATACTACAGTATTTGTCTAGCTTTGTTCAACACTGACTAAACACTGATCTCTGTCCCTGCTTTTTGGCTTTATGTAGAGATGTGTCAGTACTGGGACACTGACCTGCCAGGCTATTTACATACTTATATTTAAACTAAACTTAATAGTATAAGTTTAGCTGTATTTGTGTCACTACTGAATCAAACAAACCTATTCAGGTTAAGGTTAGGATAAGTCCAAAGGCAGGCAGTGTGTACTGTAGTAATTACTAACACAAGATAAAACACAAATGCAGTCTTACACATATTGAGCTGTCTGATGAAGCTGGCCATGTTGTTGTGCTTGAAGAACTTGGGGAGGATCTCCTTGGCGAAACGCTGCTCATCCAACACCAAGAAGCTGTTGCCCTCCTGTAAACAATCAACACCACCATGACACACACAGAACAGCTCCTTATAGGGGGCTAACGTTAACATGAATGGATGTATTTTTAGTGTCACTGAACGCCTCCCTCTTAACACTGTGCTGAGCTTTTACAATGACTCAGTGCTCCAAAACTGAAATGACAATATGATGACGCAGGGGCATATTATCAGTTTATAGCTAACCAATAGGTAAAAGGAAAAAGATGGTTTAGCTGTTTGCTATTAGCTAAAAAAACAAGACGGTGGCGTCGCATGCATGGCTAATAAACTACTCATTTTCATGCTTATTGTGTGGCGAGATGCTTTACTTACCCGCTACGTTAATTCAAGGCTAAGCCCCCCTCTCCCGCCCCTCCTTCCAACTAGCTGTGTCTTTGCGTTAGCTTTCCTAACAGCAATGCTAAAGTGTGCATAGTTGTTGTTTTTAGCATTACCTGACTCCAGCAAATACATTCATTGGTGTCTGCATCCTCGACCAGAGTCCACAGCTTGGTGAGGAAAGCTGGGACGTTCGAATTGTGTTTCATGTCGAAGGTTTAAAGAGAAAATACAAGGCAGGCTTTAAATGCGCAATATTCGCTGTGTTTTGACTCCTGAGTGAGAAGCTGGAGAAGTGTGTCGCTTTGAAGGAAAATGCCAATGTCTTACAACTTCCGTTTCTAGAAGAGAAGCGGATTGGTCGGAGAGGTGTTTACGTAAGAATCCTCACGTGGAGTACCACGCAGGCAACAACAACACACAAAAAAAGAGTTGTCTACGTGTCCCACATCAACAGCCAAAATGTCCAAAATGAATATGCGAAATACATAAAAAGGGGGTTCACTGCCTTTTTCTCCACCCAGAGCCTTATAAAGAAGAGAGTTGATACATCAGGTCACGTGACTCATGTATCGAATAGTTCCAAAACGCTGATTCAGATGTATTTTCCACAGAGAACATCAGGATTCACCATCAAAAACGCTTTTCTTGTACGCAGATGTTGCGACTATATAATGTGAAGCTTAGGTCACAGAGTGTTTAAATTTTTTCCTTCTTCTTCTTCTTCTTCTTAGTCTTTGTGCGGCTGTAGCAGACTATAATAGTGCATAATCGCCACCTTTTGGTCTGTAACGACTACTGCAATGGCTTATGTACCTAAAACACTTAATACAAAATGCAAAAATTAAAAAAAAAATCGTGTTGCTTTCAAATAGAGTAAGTAAAACACATCTGGTGATCTTATCTTTCGATGATTTCCTTAATACCTCTGACTCTCCACCGTTAAATTTCACCTGAAAACGCACTTATACCGAGTGGCATGCTCTGTCTCGCACTAACTATAAATCACATTCTTGTTTATTTATTGTACTAGGCCTATTGCACTATGTAGTCATATTCATATGTATTTATCTATCTTTTTGAGTGCTTTGAAAGGCGCCTTCAAATATAATTCATTATTATTATTATTATTATTATTATTGTTATTATTAATATTCCTTTAATGCTTAACACCAGGGGCAGAGCAAGGGGGTGGCTTCATGGGCTGCAGCCCTGAATGTTTTCTCAAAAGCCCTGGATCTATTTAACCCTTACATACTGTTCATATTCTGACTCATTATTAGTCTCTACACAAATTCACATTCATAAATTCACCATCATATTTAAAAATGTGTATTAGTATCAGCAAAAAATGCATTTTATTTCTATAATTGTGGGTCACATTAGGAAAAGTCCAGCTAAAAGAAATGTGTATATGGTGTTTTTACAACTCTTACATGTTGAGTCAAATGAGCCAAATTTGACCTTGAACAGTATGTAAGGCTTAAAAAAGAAGAAAATTCTGGTTGCTGCTGACTGTTGTTCGGTGCTGGCAGCTTTGTTTTGTAATGACATTTTTATCTGATTTTGGCCTGTTTTTGATTGGTGTCTGGTCCAAGACGGGGTGTTTTCTAGTTTGCGACATCCATTTTAAAGCACAAATTAAAAATTTAATCAGTAACAGATGAATGTACAAATGTAAATAACTACTTGACTTCATTTAAACCATTTAAATGATATCTTATAAAAGTAACATGACTGTGTTTGGGGAAAAAACGTACAAGTAAACAAAACAGCTACTCAATTACAGTAATGTGAGTACTTGTAATTTGTTACTTCCACTTCTGCTTATTGTTATTTATTTATTTATATGTGCATTCTTTTTGGAAAATTGTAAGTAAGGACCAAAATAAATCACTACTGCTAATATTTGCAGTAGTCACACAATGCAAAAAAATGTAATTATGCGCAAGTGAGCCATGCAAAAAAAAAAAAAAAAGGCCCTGGCTCCAAGTGCTCTGGTCTGAGCCCTGCCCTCTCTATTTGCCTTTTCAGTTCCCCTTTTTTCATACTGTTAATATTTCATGAGCCATGAGAATCTGCATGGCATGTTGAAGCATATCATCAATATTGTGACCACTAGTGAAACACCACCATGCTACTTATTATCTTCTCAATGTAATATTCCATGGTAACCAAATTCAGCAAAGTTGCACAGATAGGGATGCTGAACACTTCTGTAGCATTTCATACCTTTCACCTGTGGGTGGTGCTACAAAATTAAAAAAGAAAATGCTGCTGGAGGTGGCAGTGGCGGTAGCACAAGTTGGCAACAACAGCAGACAGCTTGCAGCTCTTACATGCATTTTCTTCAGAAAAGGCAAATATTATCATATGTTTAATATACTGTTGAGAGTGGTGTGACCAAACCTCCTCCTTGATATAATGTCTTCCTCCTTTCTATTTCTATTGCTTCCTTTCATCTCTCTTACTTGTATTTGAATGCTGTAGGGCAGGGCTATTTAAATATATTGTTTAGGGAGCCACATTGTCAGAAAGCTAAGGGCCTATTATACTCATTATGTATATATGCTGCAGACACATTCACATTTTGTTTTTCAAATCTTTATTACTCTCTTTCTTCCATACATTTTCTGATCACTAACTAATTCTGTATATTTTAATTTTTATATAGTTTTATCTTACCGACCATGACCTGCATCAAAATATAGTTATTTATTCATTTATTTAGCTTAGATATAGCAAAAGTAGCTGTGTAACCCGATGTAATATTAATAAAGGTTGAAAACCAAGTTCTACCACCATTCAATACTGCTTTTAAGTCTGCAAATGTCTAAAGTAAAATGTTTACAAATATCAAGGCTCAAATGTTATTAGGCTTACATTTTATTCAAGAGGTTTCAATTCCAATATAAATATTTTATCTGATTTATTCATTAATTTCTGCTCCAGCATTAATTTTCAATAGGCCATACAACCTGGGTCAGGAATACATTTAATGTTTTTGATAATCAGTGGGCCCAAAGTGGAGGACTCTCTAGACCTCCTCTGAAAATGGACTGGTGACAGAAACAGACAACACAAAATCTAGAAAAATATAAAAGCCAAAAGGTAACTAAGCTAACTAATAAATCCTATTTCATAAATATGCACTGCACTTTGCAGTTAATACCAATTTAACTCTTAAGCAGTTAATATAAATGAAAGTTGATTTTCAAGTCCTCTACCCCCTCTCAGGGCAAGCAGGACCCAACATCCAGCTTCTGAGGAGAGGGATGAGAGAACATAGAGTTCATCAGTGTTTTTGTCAAGGGTGGTGTTCAAAGCCACTGATAAACTCAAGCTGAAGTTTCACAGGACGACCAGCTGAAAGATGCCTCTTTGAGTCAATACCTGATTTCCTGCGTGCCAAAGCAGTAGGCTGGCAGTCTGGCAGGCCACCTTAATGTAGCAGCCCTTTTGCTGGTCAGGCTGCCAGATTTCCCAAAAGGGCGAATCGTTGACAGCAGTATGGTGGTACTGCTTAGTCATCGCCACTAGCCCAGCAGGGGATCCTGGCCACATCTTATCATATCCTCTATTACTTCCTCCACAAGAGACATCACCTGAATGTGATAGCTAAGAGGTAAATACGTATATTTGTATAGCTGTCCAGCTTCCACAGTGACATGGCAACTCGTTTTCTTGCAGGTACACACAACCTGTAATTGGTGTTTGTTGTCTTAATTCTGCGTCTAATGTGGCGACAGTTGTAATCCAGTGACTCCGGAGAAAGTCCGAAATTTTGAATGAACTGTGTACAACTACATGCAGGAACTATTGTGTCTCACCAATGGTTTGTTCTTGGAAAAGCCCACACAACAGGTGACGCTCCTCTGATGAGCCTCAAAATCTAAATAGCGAAATAGAAAGAATATTCATTAAATAATTGGCAGTTGTAGTATCTGTGAAGACCAGTGATAAAATACACTGAGTGGGTCTGTTCATGTACAGCAGGTCCTGAATAAATGCTGGGCAGAATACCAGCCGTTTCAAAGAACTTCCTAAATAAAACTTCAGCAGATGGAGAGGGTTAGACTGTCAGTAGATACTGAGTAGAGATAGGCCACGGTGAATTCTAAAGAATACTTGCCAGGCCATCACTGCAGACTGAGTTTGACAGTATTGGCCTAATTGGATTGGAGGGTAATATTACATCAAAAGATGTCACCCACTCCTTTAAAATGGCTATAATTGGGGCATTCCATAACTCAGAAACATGGGAGATAATGGAGGAGCAGGAATCAGACACATGACTGATTACTACATGACACATTTCTTAATGCACAAGATAAATGTACCTAATACTATAAACTATAGACAGGGACATACCACCTTTTTGTACAGCATAATCCACTTCCTCTTAATTTGGATATTAATTAGGACAAGAAGGCGCAGTATTAAATGTGAAACTTTGCAAGAAACATAAGACTAGAAAAGTTTCAAAAGTTTGCTCAACAGTGATTGCTGTATAAAAGTGTTTGCCAACAACACCATCAGTCTGGACCAATGTTCTTTCTCATAAGCTAGCATTTGAAATTGTCATTATTCAAAGCCACTTTCTATTTGTAGAATAATCTAAAGCATGAGTCAAGGCCATTGTGTGAAGGCTGACCACAGTGTACAGGAAGCCCATCACACACCAGTATCTTAATTTGAGTTGCCACATCCAAAAAGAAAAGAAAATCATAATAATCAGTTACAGAACAGTTATAGAAATATGTTGAAAGATTAATATACTGTAGAAAGAAGCAAAAAAAGTGAGGGGTAAGACAACAGTGTGGAATGGTTAACTGAGGATGAGCATGAATACATTACAGAGCACTCAGCATGATCTGCCACAAAACTGACAGTCTGAAGGACATCTTACTTCATGGCCTCCAAAGACAGAATTCAATGTACCTAGTGTCACTTCCTCCTCTCTTCACATTTTGAACTATAGCAGGTCTGTGTTGGATCATGTGAATCTTTCATCAGCTCTAACCATCCTTGTAAACTTGTTGTAGCACTAACACACAGTACAGAAAGTCATAGCCATAAAATGTTAATGTGATTGCTTAAAAACCTGTAATATGCAAGGCCCTGGGAGAGAGAGACACTGTGCCCAGTTGCTTTCATTAAACAACCCCAGGTGGTCAATCAATGAAAGGGGTACATTTTTATATACACAGCTCATCCACTGGACAGGATATTGGTCGTATTTATAGGACACAGAGGTGTGAAGGTTATATAATGACTTTCTGTGGTAGTGTATGCATGTGTCTTTGATTGTGTGTGATTGTGTGTGTGTGTGTAGTGCAGAGCAAAACCATATGGAAGCACCGAAATGTACCATTCTCTCATCTGCAAAGAAAGTAAGCTCATTCAGGTGGGGAGCTACAAAGACAGGATATCATTAGTGAGAGCTGATGTCACAGCTATGGTATCAACACTGCATAAAATGAGGTCAGTCCTGTAAGCAGATGGTGGAAGAGGAGTTACCAATTAAATATAAATATGAATGAGAAAGAATCATCACCAAAGAATGGATCTTGCGACTTTGATATTAGAGGTTTCTGCAAAGCACAGATTATTTTAAATTCTCATGGCCAGTGCTTTATCTTTGATTATTCTTACATTATCTATGCATGGCAACAGCACCCTAGGTAAAGGCAAAGTTGAACATTTTGGAAACTAGATTTATTTGTGAGTCTGGAAGAGTCGAGTTGGGGTAAGCTGAGCCAAGTCTAAAGACCGGAAGCCAGGGCACACAGCTTGCCTGGCTCTGTCTGAAGTTGAAAAACACACTGAAACTTTGTGTGGATTCACAACTTTAACTCTCTGGGTTCACAAAAACATGCATATAATTTATAAAGTTCTCAAGACTTTTTCTAACTCCCACAGCTGAGCATGAATGGATGTAGAAATGCCCTCTGCCCCATAATGAAAAGAACAGCAGTCACTTGCTGAAGGCTTCGATTAACGCCATAGCAACATATGCATTACCATTACACACAACTGTGGCTGTTTATTGTTTCATTATTTCATTTACCAGTTAACCAGTCTCCTTCATCAATATTACATGTCAGAAAGGAAATAAATGATTTACTTTCTAGTACCATTATTGAAACAGACTTTACATAGTCTGTCTGTCACAATTAAGCCTGAAATAAAAAAGATCACTCACAGGAAAATAAAATGATAAAAGATTCAGCTACATTTCAGCTGACAAAGAATGACTGTGACCATTGTCTGATAGAAGAAAAGAGACACCAGATGAAGCTAGTTAACTACCTGTGTTCAAATGATTAACAATATGTTTTTTACATCCTGACTCGAAACTTAAATATTAGCTTAATACAGACTGTTTTATGTTCAGTCAGTAGCTGTAAATGTTTTTTTCCAATGCAGATCCAATGTGTCTACTCCTTGCATAAACTTTAATCAAAAAGAACAGATGTCTGGGTATGTGCCCCCCCCCACCCCCCCGCCCCACTTCCCCACATACACACACATACACAAACAGTATATGCAACAGAGATGCTAACAGTGAAGCTTTTCATATTTCGACCTTCAGCTCTCTGTAATCGCCAGGAGCTAGGAGTAGCTCAGTTAAATCATATCTCATATTTGCTTATCAGAGTTACTCTGGTAAGGAGTGAGGGGTTGACCAGCAGTGGCTCACATTGTATTTGGATCCACTAATCCATTGTATCCACTATATGGTGCTAGAGATCACCCAGTATTTGTGTGCCATTTTTCAGTATATTATGTGAACACACCATGTTAATTTCAAGTTGGATGATGTTTGTCTCATAAAGCTGTCTCCCTGTTCCTAGTAGTTGGCGCTATGACTATGACTCAGTATTTAAACATACTGTAGATGTGTCCAGGCTGGGACTTTTATCATGCACAAGAAATTTGGTGCAGATTGTTATGTCAGTTAAAGTTACAACAATTTCCTACTCCATGGCTAAACATTAAAGTCAGTGTAAAGTAAGAATACATATGTGTTCTGAGTTTGACATACCACAGAAAAGTGTGTTGTTAACCACCCTGCCAAATTTGAATACTTAAAAAAATCGCCAAATATATGAAATTAGGCTTCAAAGTTGTGTAAAACTCAGCCTTTTTCTCTGCTACCAAACGCTGTGGGAAACCCCGCCCCCTACCAGGTGACGCTACGTCTGAGAGCTTTCTGTTGCTAACCCAGCTGCTAGCTCTGCGGCTAACTCAGCTGCTAGCAGCAGGGGCGGGTTTATGCTAATCACTAACCACTAAATCCTGAACACAGAAGTCTTGAAGCACAGTTTGTGAAGCCTAGCTCCACAATTCAAATTTAAATGTTTGAAATGTTTTTTACACCTTTTTTAGAAATACATTTATGACCTACTTAATGTGTTTAGAAGAAAAAGTCTGAATTCACTTTACACAGTCTTTAAAGTTTTTGGGTAATCTCTCTAGTAGGACTTTGTTAAAATGCAATACGTGCAAATGACAAAATGTGCACAAAAATGGCAAATTATATCCAAAATGGCCGACCTCTTGTTGGAGACGGTATGGCTGCAGGAGACTTTTTTGAGCGTCTGTACATGATACATGTGCCTACCAAATTTCATTAAAGACTGTGTAAAGTGAATTCAAACATGCCCCTGCCCCTGCTGCTGTAGAGGTATAAATACATTCAGCACACACTACTACTACTACTACTACAGTCTACAGTTAGCTGAGTTAGCCGCTGAGCTAGCCACTGAGTTAGCCGCCAAGCTAGAAGCTGAGCGAGCCACTGAGCTAGCAGCAGAAAGTTTTCAGACTCAGATGTAGCGTCCATGTTTCGGGTAGAGGAGGTGACTTTGATTGACAGGTGACACTTGGTAGGGGGCGGGGTTTCAGCAGACTCGGGGGGGCACTCCCACAGCGTTTGGGAGAAGAGAAAGAGACTGAGTTTTACACAAATTTGACGCCTAATATCATATACTTGAAATGTTTTACCCATTATGGGTTATTTATATGGAATTTGGGTTATTTTGTGCAACTCATGCGCTGAGTCAAAATCCATCAACCCAACATACATTGGTTGACTCAGCACCTGGGTTGTTTGTGCTTCAAACCTGATCATATCATCACCTGGAGTCCACCAGAGTCCACACACCGAGCGCTCACCACAGTAGAGAAGCTGACTGGTCATCCAGCGAGGCAAATAAATAATAAAAGGTTTGTGCACACTACATATCTAATTCACATTGTCTATGTTGCGTTACCTATTAAAGTAGTATTTTTATATTGTCGAGGCTAGTTGGTTGGTTTGGCTAACAACGTAGCTAGCCATTTAGCCGTTATCATGGAAGCATGGATACAGCTTATCTGTTTGGTCTGAATTATATTAATGAATTAATGAAACTTCATAATGCCCATGGGCATATGGTCATGTTTATTGACTTCGCCAGGCTAATTTGCCAGCTAGATTGCTAGCTAGCCTGATGATTCGCCAGTTAACTAGTTTACTAGCCAACAGGCTATCAGTTAGTTGCTTTGCTAGCTGGTGTTCAGTTTAACTGGTGACTGTGTTAACTGGTGACTGTGTTAACTGGTGACTTTCACGTAGGCGTTCTCCTATAAAGGACTTTATAGTTTAATAATTTTTCATCTGTCTTTAATATCGAAGTATCTAACCATTTATGTAAGTTCAATTGTGTTCAGAAGACGTATTAACCTCTCATAACGTATCTTAAAATGTGAGAAAGTCACCCATTGACACGGTCACCAGTTAAACCGATACACCGGCTATAAGCGAACGCGCTTGTTTTTCCTGAAGCTTTTAATGTGAAATGTGAAGGCATAACATAGTGTTTGACTGATTAAAGTATGTGAGATAACCTGATATGTCTGACTAAATGCATTTATGTGCATTCATAAAGTAATGTGGTGACCCACAATAGATACTGTGAGAGGTTAACGGTTACTAATTCCATTTGACAGTTAATTAATGGTTAGTTCCAGGTTGACTGTTGCTGGGGATTTCC
The DNA here is from genome assembly GCF_027409825.1 of Scomber japonicus. Classification (NCBI taxonomy): domain Eukaryota; kingdom Metazoa; phylum Chordata; class Actinopteri; order Scombriformes; family Scombridae; genus Scomber; species Scomber japonicus. Next base: position 28,906,773 of record NC_070594.1, on the reverse strand, counting down.
ACCGGGTCCGTCAGCGGTGCGGAACAGCTGCGCTACGGTTTAGCTCCGTCCTCTGCCCAGCATCAACTCACACTGGGAGCGTTACAGCAGCGGACCGGAGCATGCTCTGGGAGAGAAAGCTGCTTTTTAAAATGAAGTTGTACTGTTAATACAGTAATTACGGCAGCCCAATCAAATCAGAACAAGTGCCTTTAGTCTACAGTAATTACTGTAGTAGCAGCACAACTAAATGGCCCGGTTTTGGCAACTTGCTCAATTTTGGTTGATTTGGTAATTTTCTTTGTTTTTTGTGCTTATCTCATGTGTCAGTAGGCTACGTAGCTAGATGGAGTCTTTATCTGCCTGTTTTATTCATGTTTGTTGCTGAAATACGATCGGGAGGCTGCACGGGTTGTTTTATTTTGAAAGACGGAAGTTTTATTATGCCGATTCAGTGTCTGACTTCCTGTCTGGTGCAATCTGCGCTGCTGAGCTTGTCGCGAGTTACAAACAGCTCCGTCAAAAATAGAAAAGCTACCTATTGATAGCGCTGCGGCGCGGAAAGCCGCTGCTGGGACGTTGCTGACACGCTCCTAGTAGAGACACTCTCATTGATTATAGTGGTACCTATCAGCTCCGGTGACCGCAGCCGTCTGTAACACGCTGCTGACGGACTCGGTGGAACTGGGGATTTCCACCGGGTCCGTCAGCGGCGTGGAACAGCTGCGCTACGGTTTAGCTCCGTCCTCTGCCCAGTGTCAACTCACACCGGGAGCGTTACAGCAGCGTTGCGGAGCATGTTCTGGGAGAGAAAGCTGCCTTATAAAATGAAGTTGCACTGTTAATACACTAATTACGGCAGCCCAATCAAATCAGAACGCGAGCCTTTAGTCTACAGTAATTACTGTAGTAGCAGCACAACTACAACAGCCCGGTTTTGTTAACTTGCTCAATTTTGGTTGATTTGGTAATTTTCTTTGATTTTCTCGAAATGGTGGGTTAATCTGTTGTAGATACTAATAATATTTTTATTTTTAATTTTATTTCACCTTTATATAAGAACAAATTCTTATTTAAAATAGCGGCCTGGCAAACGACAAGGGCCGCTTGAGTGAAGGGGAGGTGGGCTATGAGATTAAAACGCAGTTAAAAATGACAATGACAACAAACACAGGCACAAAAAACAGACAGATAAACAACAGTCAATAAAAGCAATATGGAGGGGAAAAAACGTATGAATTATTGCATGGTGGAATATGATGTTAAAATGGCAGTAAAATGGTAATTTTTGATCAAATTTGGTCTTCTTAGGATTTATAGATAAGACCTCATATGAATTGGGTTGCAATGGTTTTTACGTTTTTAAAAGAACTGGTCCCCTTGAATAAAAGTTTGGGAACCACTGCTATAGACTGTTACACTGAAAGTCGTGCCCTGAAGTCGAGCAGCCACAAATATTCTTGTGAAGTAAAAACATAGTAATTTACATGTATGCAATGTATCATATGGGAGAAAGGGAGGATTGTTTTCTCTATATTTTGTGATGCTAAATACAATGGCTGTTATCTTCACATTGGATTACATTCAGCTGCTAGTCTGCATTGCTTTTGGCATGGTGATATCTGAATAGTTAATACAATAGCGATTTTATTTTTGCTTAAGCTCTTTTTGTGTTTGTTTCAGATCAATGGACAGCTTTGTCTTTAACACTTTGAGAGAGTGGCAGCTGACAGACCTTGTCGAAAGATTTAAAGTTAAGAAATATTTTTTCCCATCCACAGCATATCAAGTCTGCATTGGTACTCGGTCCGTGTATGTTCTGGTATTTGGATTTTCCGTTCATGAATGGGAATTAAAAAACAAAAAACGACTGGTTTATTTGATTTTCGTTTTGAAATACAAAAACAAAAATTGAATTACACTGCATTTTTCTTTCATTTTCATTTTCTATTTCATATAACAAAAATAAATTCACTAGTCAACAGGAACGAAAAAACGGACCAAAAACAACCATTTATTCATATTCTCGCACCGGAAGCTTGGCAAGAGCGCATGTCCAGGAGTGAGACAATTAAGGAGAATAGGCTTATAACGGAGACTTCGAAGAGGAAAATGGACCAGTATGTCGTGTTCAGAAAGAGCAAGAGAGTTTGTCTTCGCGATGAAGACATGACTGCTAGCAGGCACGCGCACACATAGAGCCCTAGGGGTGCTTGAGCCCCTGCCCTTTTTGCCTCGTATTAAAAAGTGCCCTGTGTGTGTGTGTGTGTGTGTGTGTGTGTGTGTGTGTTTTAAATAACATTAATTAATTCCTGTTAGGGGAAAAAAAACAAAAAAAACAAACAGCGGTACAAAAACCATTTACTTATAATACGGGGTTGTTGTTTGTGTTGAGCCTGTTGCTCCTCTGTCCGTTGCGTCTCCGCTCGGTCACAGAGCCGAGAGAGAGAGACAGAGACAGAGACAGAGAGAGAGAGAGACAGAGACAGAGACAGAGAGAGAGAGAGAGAGAGAGACCATGGATAACTGAGGAGACGTGACAGTGGAGCTATGGTCTAACTAGTCTCCGTCCACTTATTCACCGTACTTAAATATGTTTAATATTTCAATAAAACACTCTATTTTAGTCAATGTGTCAGCTTCTGTTTTTGCCGGACGTCAATGCAGCACAGAGCAGATCGTGCGGGACAGGAAATCGTGTACAAAATACAAAATAAAACACTGGGTTAACTTTCAAAATAAAATGCACCGTGTTTACGACGGATCATTTTTCCCAAACTACAGGTCTGAAGTACAGGTCCGAGGTTTAGATATAAAGTTTATTGTGACTTTGATAATGTGAATGATCAAAGTCACAAAAGAAAGAGCAAATGCATCACTTTCACCTACACAGGACACACAGCTAAGTAGTTAGCTTTCTATTAGCACTTTATTTTTTAATTTTACATTAATTTCCATATTGTGTAAAGGACCGGGAAAAATTTGGTGTGCGCTCTGCACGCACACATGCTGCCCTTTTCTGAGTTTGAGCCCCTGCCCCTCTATAATCATGTGCATGTCCCTGACTGCAGGTTACATAGATCTGCCTAAATGACAGCTTCCGGTGCGAGAATATGAATACATGGTTGTTTTTGGTCCGTTTTTTCGTTCCTGTTGACTAGTGAATTTATTTTTGTTATATGAAATAGAAAATGAAAATGAAAGAAAAATGCAGTCTAATTCAATTTTTGTTTTTGTATTTCAAAACGAAAATCAAATAAACCAGTCGTTTTTTTTTTTTTCAATTCCCATTCATGAACGGAAAATCCAAATACCAGAACATACACGGACCCGATTCGATTCTCGATTCGATTTGATTCAATTTTATGTTCCCAGAGTTTCTGTTTTGTAAGTCAGACAATATTTTTAACATGCAAATCATGTGTGGACACCAAATTCTTCAGGAGTAAAGTTAAATCATGAGTCTGATCCAACACTGGGATCTAGCATGATAGCATCTATGTGTATTTACCCTTAAGACCAGTAGCATTTGAAATCATGTCATTTTGAATTATGTTGTCATCATATAACCAATGATTTTCAAAAAATGCACATAAAGAATATGGATAAGCATGTCAGTTCAAATACAAGACAAAGTTGTAAAAAATCGATTCACAGAATTTTGAATCGATATCGAATTTTTAAATAGAAAATCGATATTAATTGATGGATCGATTTTTTTGGACACACTCCTATTTTGAACAAATCATTTTTCTGTGTGTACATTTAATCCCTGCATATGGCACTTTAATATATTTCAAACTGGACTTTAGATTGTGGTCATGAAAGGGGTAGAAAGGAGGTTGGCATCTGTTGAGTGGAGGTTATGGGACGGAGTGTACGAGTGGAGCAGGTCAGTGAGGTAATTCTCACATATTTTGATACATAATCCTCACACGTTACTCAGCGAGGGTGTGATGAAGGAGATGGAGGAGAAGCCGAAGACAGTTGCAAGGCTCATGGTCCTGAAGGAGAGACATACCTGGGCAACTGAGCGACAGCAGCTCCTTAATGACAAGAGGAAGCTGTCTGACACTGAGGCAGCCAACAGTTCAAAGGAGATGACATGACAATCAGAAGAAGAGATAAGCTCTCTGAATCAGCAAGTCTTACTCCAGAATCATCTTTCGGAGGGAGCTGAAGAAACAACGCCAGAGGGCCGAGGAAGAAATAACAAAGAGAGATGAAGCGATCAACTCTCATCGGCAGACGGTCCGTAATCTGGAGGAGGACTTGGAGAGGACAGCAGCCTCTGCAAATGAATCCAGCTGGCAGGATAAAGTCAGCAAGCTTGAGGCGCTCCTCTGTGAGAAGGACAAGGAGATTAGCAGGGCCACTGAGAAAAGATGTGCATGTACGAGTGCTCACATTGAGACTTTGGCCCAGCTGAGTGAAGTGCAGAACTGACATGTGACACGCTCGCTGAAAAAATCCAACAGTAGCTGTCTAAAAGGGAGGAGAACTACCAGAAAGAGCTCTCAAAAAAGAAAGAAGAGAGCTTCAGGAAGGAGCTCTCAGAGAAAGAGATCACCCACATCTAGACGTTGGCAGAGATGGGTTGAGAGATACTGGAAAGAACTCTCCGAAAAAGTAGAGAGCTGCCAAAAACAGTTCTTCCAGAGAGAACAGGAGTTGAGAAGGCAGCTTTCTGAGAAAAAGAGTTTCCAGAAGGAGCTTTCTGTGCTCAGTGAGACCTGGGAGAGGAGGGCACGGCAGTGGAACAAAGAAAAGCGAGAGCTGGAGGAGACGCTGCAGACGTGGGTCCAGAAGGAGGCAGAGAGGATGGAGGAGATATAACGTCTCATGGAGACCACCCTCAGGTATCTTCTACATTCTAACAACTTATTTCAGATGCCTTGAGAAAATCTAAAATTATCTAAATTATGTTGTTTTTCTCTTTTCAGGAGCTCTTAATGAAAAAAAGAAGGAGACGGATGGTCAAGAAATAACGGCAGCAGCAACACCTCCCTCTTCCCTCAACCCCCTCTTCCCCCTCTCCACCCTTTTATCATCCACCCTCCCTATCCTCACCTCCACCTTTACTACTAATTAGCCTAACCCTTTCCTCCTACCCCCTACCTTACTTACCCCTGCCTTTACCACAGCCTGCTATTCTTACCCCTTCCCCTTAACACTTTCACAATTCACAAAATGTGCAAGTTATGAATTTCTCTTTTTATTAATTTGTGTTTTAAACTGTGATATTTCTCTCTGACATGCTGTCACACATATCAAGTAAACTAAACAATTTGGGGCCCAGTGGTGTCCAGGAATCCTCAAAAGAAATTAGGGCCCCAAAAGTCTCCTGTAACTCATAAATGCTATGTGACATCATTAGATTGTAATTGATGAATTAATGTATGAACAGCACTTTACTGTTAAAGCCGGTTTAATCTTTATACAATGTATTTTCGTTGTGGCTCTGGACTGTTTTCAGGTCGGGGCCCCTGTAAAGGATCACATTTTAATCATAAGCAATGTGTTAATTGAGTTATATTTAATCATAAAACACATTAAATCTTAAATCAAACTGTACAATTAATATGACCGGTTAATCAATAAAAGTTACTGATCTTCAGTCCAGGAATGATCTGAACTTGCACATTTATGGAATTATTTCCAAGACATAAAGTGACTTAAGATCACTTTTGCTGATTTGTCTTTTGCTGATCAGAAGATCAATCAGAAGATCTGCAGTTTGATTCCAGTCCACATGTCAAAGTTTCCTTGGGAAAGACACTGAACCCTAAATTGCATCCTGATGGGTACGTGGTAGCTTGCTACCATAGGTGTGTTAGTGTGCTGAATGTGACTTGTAGCATAAAAGTGCTTTACCATTCAAATGATGCTAAAGATTTTTTTAAATATTTGTGGTCAATTTAGCTCAGTGGGAAGCGCACCCACTACATGTGTTGAGGCTACAGTCCTCGCTGCAGGTGACCCCGGTTCGAATCCTGCACCGAGCGGTCCTATCCTGTGTGTCTTTGCCCCCCTCTCGGCCTCCTGTTTCCTGTCTATCTCTACTAACCTGTACATTAAAGGCAAAAAAATAATATTTGTGATCAATCCCAAATAGTACTTAAAAGAAAGAATTGACACAATGAACAGGTTTAGCGAACCAACTACTAAGAGTGCCATGCTTGACACCCATCGCAATAGAGTAGCTGCTCCACCAAAGCTGACACGAATTGCAATACCTAGCTGGAGAGTCCATCTTTCCATGCACTAGAGAGAGGAAAATAAAGACAGCTGAGGCCAGACATTTTTAAGGCAATTCCAAAAGTGCTGAATTGAAATAATTTGCCCTTCATATATCTCTATGCACTCACTGGTTGCTACAATGTGGTCCTTTGCACGCAGGCCTATTGACCTGAACTTGTTCTCCTGCCAGAACTTCTTGATGGTGGCACAGTAGGAAACTTGCACGGCAAAAAAAGTGGACTTGGCCACAATGCTCACGTCCATGAATTTGAACAAAAGAGCAATTTTATTATAATTGTTTCCTGAGAGGAGCACATTTGTGGCCAGTGCATGAAATCCCTTGTCTGCATGCCAAACTAGAAAACAGAATGGGAGTTCCAATTCCAAAGGCGGTGACCTCAAGAACAGCACTGTGAAAGACAGTAAGAAACATAAAGTGAAATTACGCATAAACAATGCCAACTCCACACAACTGTATGCTGATGTAATGTTACATCAAATAAAGTGGCCAGTGTGTGTAAGATAAACATGGTTTAACAAGGTATTAGGAGCACTGGAAAAACACAATAAAACTTCAGTGCAAGGTTGTTACAAAAGACCTTCCTCAACCATTCATTAGTGATTGCAGTTCCCCATGACTGAATGATGACCTCAAAGGATTGAACAGCATCACATTCTACTCTTAGGGCAAAGTTACTGTACACATACTTTGTGAGTGGGAATTTGAGAAAGCTTGCAAGTTGCCCGGAGGTTTTAGAAGCTTTCTAACCCACAGTGTCATCTTTGCATAAAACCTGCTTGTAATCTGGAACAGATGAGAGGTCAGGCATTGAGCGTTATTCATTCTCTCTGAGATTGTGCACGATTTCTTCAATACCTGCAATTTGGAGTGTTAGAACTGGAAAAAGTTAGGGCACTGCTAGTTCTATTTTGAGAAATATAGTAGGAAGGAATTATAACACCAATACCATCCACCAATCTCACATACCTTTATATAAACGCTTATATCGTCCAACCATACTCCTTACAGCAGTATTTTTCATCATTTGGAGTATTTTTTCTTTTTCTTTTCTTTTTTCTATTTTTTAACTTTAAAGTCCGTGTAAAGTAAGAATAAATATGTGTTCTGAGTTTGACATACCACAGAAAAGTGTGTTGTGCCAAATTTGAATGATTAAAAAAATCACCAAATATATGAAATTAGGCTTCAAAGTTGTGTAAAAATCAAGTGTCACCTGTCAATCGAAGTCACCACCTCTACCCGAAACATGGACACTACATATCTTTCTGCCGCTAGCTCACCTGCTAGCTCGGCGGCTAACTCAGCTAACTGGCTAATTGTAGACTGTATTGGTAGTGTTAGATGTAGTAACAATAACTCGCCACTAGGCAGGTTAACCACTGAGGAGAGTGGACTCTCAGTCTTATGTAGTAGGGGAGGGACCAGGCTCAGAAAATCAGGAAAAATGAGCGAGTGAGAAACAGAGTGCTAGAGAGTGAATGAATTGAGGGAGTGCTGACAGTAAGAAAGCCGGTGAATCAGCTCAATAAAACATTTTCTGATAGTTTCACAGCGGTTATGTTCAACAGCACAAATAAACTTCCCCATATAACTCAAGTCAACCCTGTGCAAAAACAGAACAAGTAGTATACATTAAACCATCCAAGAGAACACATTAATATAAACCCAAGTACACAATGCTTACCAATAATGCAATCCTTCAAACCAACAACCCAAATATTATAAATAAGCTAAACCAAATGACCACAAGGACTGGACAAGAGAAGTATAACACAGGAAACCAAGAGAACAAAACACAAAAACCACAAGTCCATAACATATACACTGTTCATGAGGTTGTTTATTTCATCCTCATCAATGTCCTGTCCATACTCATGGGGCCTGATTTACTAAGATCACAAATAAAGGGTACTTAATTGTATGCACAGTGCAATAGATTGTGTGTTTAGTTTGCATGTGTGTTGCGGGTGATCTACTAAGAATAACTGTGTAAATGAAAACAGGTGCAATACTGCATACAGGATATATAAAGTAAAATGGTGAAATGTATAATTAAATGAAATAATATCTCCAACTAGAGAATTCCAGGGAAATTTTGAGTGCCACGGGGCTACTGCCGGGACGAGTACACAATTTATTTTTTCCTTATGAATGTACTTTATTCTCAACTTAACATCCCTGAAAATATTAAGTAAATGTTATTATCATATTTAAGCATACATAATATTTATTTAAACTTATTAATTAAAGTCTACTTCATTTTTTCCACAGACAGGAACATCACTGTTATGAAATTATTAAGTAAATCTTCAAATCATTTAGAGAGTAGATTTTATTATACTTTTTATTTTAAATTACTTGGTTGTATGAAATTATATTATGTAAATTTTGTTCATCTTCTATTGATGAATGTTGAATCTTTTTATACGCCACAAATCATATAACTACAATAAAAAACAATACATTACTATAAAACTATTTACTTTGTCCACAGTAAACATGAATTAATCACTCCATTCAAATGAATTAGCTCAGTTAACTGGCAAAACAGACAGACAGGTAGAATTAGCCAATCACAAAAAGGTAGGTCAGTTCAGCCAGTCACAAAAAAGTAGGTCAGTTTCTGCCCAGCGACAGGTTGCTAAGGTCAGCTAAGGCTCTACGGTTGCTACGGCGATTTGAGAATCTACTTGGAAAAAATTCTCAAAATTCTGAAGAATTTGGCTTCTGACAAGGTCCCGAACAATTGCAAACTGTGAGAAAACTGTAACTCCTGTCCGAAAACACCGTGAGAGACACATGTCATGTCAGACAGGGTAAACTCAATTTTTTAAAACTGGTATTGGGTTGGAGTTGGGGATTTTTAGTAATGGGACATACATTACAGTTATCTATCTTCTCAAAACAGATTTGTAGAACTGGTTAGGACGCTAGCCACCTCACTTACATTACATAACACTCAAAGTCGTGTTCAGAGATAGTTACTAATTACAGAGACATTTCCACAATTCCAAGACAATAATCAATTGTTTAGGTAGAGTAAATATAATAGCTATATAGCCTACTCCAAATATTCTACAAATACCAACCTGTCCAAGAACAGTAAAGTAACATCTGTGTTTGCCTTCAGTTCCTTCTTTTTTTTCAGCGCTCTCCAATGAGGAAAAGCTACACCAATGATTATGGTCCTCATTGTCGATTGCTTTCTTTTATTGGCCTTAATCCTTCCTCTGAACACCAAGGTTCTTTTTATTGGAAGCATCCACTCCAGAAAACTTTTCTTGGATGCTATTTAAGCTTTTCCGCCATAGGTTCCACCATACTCAAACACCAGCTTAAAATGTTTGAGTTAATGCAACAGACTAGACTCAAAGCTCCCAATACATGACAGTATTAACGTTTGACTTCTTGCTACATCTTAAAGGTCTCAGTCTTCCTCAAGCTAACCCGTTTGATGTGTTGTCTGACCTTTTCTGAAGTGTTTTCTAGCTAGAAGCATGTCGTCACAGCTTCATCCTGACTATATCCCCCTGCCAGCCATCTCCGTCTCCAATAAGTCTGTGTCTGTTGAGTGCCTTTATTGTCTGGATGCCATAAATTGCCCTAATGGAGAGAACCACATACACTTTCAGACCCTCTTCTAATGTGGCATTTAAGGTTTTGCACTCTGTTGTTAACTGGGTCGGTTTTGTATTCCAACATTGGAAAGGGAGTTTCAGACACTGTTAGACAATCTGACAAGCGCTTTGTTTGGCTTAAAACCTCAGTATGCCTCAGAGGATACAACTTCTGTATCAGTGTGTAATTAGAGACCCTCAGTGAATGTAGTCTATGTCTGCTAAGTCCATGTGTGTAAATTCAGATTGACTAAAAGTACCATTAAAGTAAGAGAGGGAAAGTACAACATTCCTAATTTGATTTCCTAATTTAGTCTTTTTATAATTAGCTTGATGAATCAACATTTAGGACCATTTAATTCTTAAATATAAGGTCACTAATTATCTATTACTAGCAGCTGATTCTGGAAGCCATACAATTTGAGTTCTGTTAGATATAATTTCTGCTTTTTATACAGTAGGTCATCACATTCTAATTGACTGTCTAGAAAACTGGGCTGGGATAAAAGGCCTGGCTCTTGAGCGGCTTTGGTCCTAACTGAACCTTTTCTGTAATGATTGGATGTGCTTCCTCCTCCTGTGCCCTCCTTTCTTGTGGTGTCCCTCAAGGGTCAATCCTAAATCCATTATTATTCTCCTACTAGTCCCATGCACTTAGCTATCCACTGTCTGTCCTCTAATGTATAGCAAACTTCCAGAAATTTGGTTGTCATCTTTGACTCACAAGTATGTAATATTGTATAGTTGTACTTCCTCCAGTTTTGATTTTGGTAATAAGCCTGAGCTGGAGGAAATTTCACTCCACCCCCATCCGTGGAGTTACTTCAGAAAGCCAGGTTCCCTCTTTGTCTATGCTCAGCTTTGGCCTTTACACAGGGCAACCCCCTATTGTGAAGTTACTTACACATTCTGGATACGCTCCTTGACTCACACAACATTGCATAACACACACACACACACACACACACACACACACACACACACACACACACACACACAAAACGCACTGACACACAGTTAGTCTATACATTGCATTGACTTCCATATATTGTGAACAGCCTAACCCAAACCTATTACCTGATCATAAGCAATTCACACAGACACAGACACACAGACACAGACACAGACACAGACACACACACACACACACACACACACACACACACACACACACACACACACACACACACACACACACACACACACACACACACACACACACACACACACACACCAGGAGACAATAACCTTTGTGAGTTAATAACTTCATTTCAGTAGGATGGACTTTTACAGCCTGACTAATACGGCTGAAGCATGATGGGATTGTGGAAGTTGCTGCAGGGCCTCAAAGCAAGAAGAATTCAACAAAAGGCTCTTCTGATGGGGCCCTGTTAAAGGCCTCTGTAGCAGAATCGTGACTTCTAATGAAGCAGATTGAGTTATTGAGGCTATAAATACTCAGATTGTCTCTGGACTAACATTTGTTGAGTGGATAAGAGAGGGTCTGTTTACTGGTGTGTGTGTGTGTGTGTGTGTGTGTGTGTGTGTGTGTGTGTGTGTGTGTGTGTGTATGTGTGTGTATGTATGTGTATGAGGGGGAGCAAGTTTCTGTCTGCCTCAGTTGGTACTTTGTTGACGTGCATAGAGGATTGTGAGGTAATAGAGAGATAAACAAGCTGCATGTGCAAATGAATGTGTTGCATTTCTGAAGCTCTAATCTGCCTTGGCCTGGTTGAGCCTACAGTATGCTAAGCAGTCAGTGCTGTAGTATTTACTGACACTAAATGCTAAGTGCCATGCTTTTCCCCTGTGTCAGTATTCGATACAATGACATTCTGTCTTTGGCAGGGTCAAGGTATGGTGTATGTGTGTTAGTTACTAAATACATGTTGCTGTTTAATCTTGGACAATGCAATATTAGATTGTTCAAAGATGGTCTTTTGTGTCAGATATGAATATCCTCTTTGTTTCGTCCACTTACTCCTGGCTGATGACCTTTAAACCAGTGGATGCTGTTAGTGATTTGGGTCTGGTTTCATTCAGTCCCTTGTCCAGTGTCCTTGCTATGAAAATACAGCATGGTGTCAGTGAATATTTTGTAGCAGTGATCAGAATGAACATTTTGTGACTTTGTAGATGAGTTCATCTAAAAACCTCTCCCATAATATTGATATAAAACCTAATTATGGCAGCTTAGCGTTACTTTAAGAATGTATTAATATAGTACATAAACATGACAATAGACATCCCCCACTTTTACACAAAGATATCAAACTGTCATGTCACCCAGAGAATGAACTTTTTTGTAATTTTTAAAAACTTTTTAAATTTTGACAGCATCAGTTTCAAATATTCACACAGTATAATTTTATTTCACACAGTTGAGAACAATCCTATAATGCATTGAGCTGTATTTTATAGATGTGAAAATTGCTACTGTACAGCTCTCAGTGATGATACAAAATGATGATGATTATTTTGTATCAATTTTGTAACAATTTATTGCTCATTGTTGAGTAACCTATTGAGTGTCTGATGGGTGATTTTGGACATTTGCAGTGGACACGTTGTATGTTTTTATAACAGCTCAGCAACTGATCTGAAAACATGCACCATCCAGGTTTGTGTCTTTTTGGCCTAGGGGAACCCTGACACAACATGAAAGAAGGAGACTCTCCTCTTCCCAGCTCCCAAGAACCACTAGTACCAATGCAGAACTAAAGCTAAGCAAGCTATACACAAAGAGACAAAACAGCAATCTAACTACTCATGGTAAACAAAAGTGCTACCCATCCCTACCACTTGGACTGGTAACTCACAACACAACTTCCTACAACATTTCACACTGAAACATAGCATCTGGCAGGTTGGTTGGAAGTGGGGTGAGAAGAGCCCAAGGGAGCTGCAGGAAGCTGGCCTTAAAACCACAAGCCTGAAGGCGAGATCCAATCAACTTTTGGGAAAAAACCTGTAAATTTATGGTCACAATCATTCAATTAACCCAGCTCACCTGCAGCCCATCACACACACACGCACACACTCCGAGTCTCATAAAAAACATAAAAAACAGTTTAAGAACAGCTAGTGTGACAGCTTCTAAATACTTGAATAAATCATTATTCCATTATAACGTGATAAAGTGAAATAAATATTTATGTATGTGTAAACTGTGAGTTAACACTTAAACATGGTGGTACAACATTCCATTTCTTTGTGTTGTACAAATGTTCCATTGTCTGCAACAATGATTAGATGACTGAGGCAAATAAATTGGGATTTACAGCTTTGGCAGTCACTTCCCAAACTTGCAATACGCGTGCAATGTGGCAAAAGCTGCATCAATAAATGAGTCAAGAACTTCATAGTGACTAGTTAAAGGAATCACTGTTTTATTTCACACCATTTATGTTTCTATTTTTAAGTAATTGCCCCCAATTTAGTTCCTGTTAATTGGCAGCATGTGTGTTGATGTGTTAATCCAATTAGAGCAGCAAATACCACTAAGAATGTCACACTGAGGTCTAGTTTGGGGCTCAGCACTAATAGTATAAAGTGATTGCATGTTATTGCTGATCTGGTTCGGCAAGTAGCTGGTTTCAGCTTTGTGTCAATAATCTGATGATATCCCCTCTCTCCTTAGTGCTGATCTTATTGGATTGTTTAAACTTAAATAGTGATGTAGCAAGAAGCACTGGATCTGGAAAAAAAAAACAATTTTCCCCCATGTACAGTCTTACTAGGAAAAAAAACCAACAACAAAAGCAAATCTTTTCAAAAAACCACATACTCTGCGCTTGTTTTCTAACTGATTGTATTGCTACTGATTTGACCTTGTTTGGCTTTTGGATGAAAGCAGGTGTGGTTTGTGGTGTCAGTTTTTTGTAGAAGCCAAACAAACAAAAAACGAAGTTGTAAGCAGCTCCTTCACAGTAACTAGAGCAAACCATTAGAACTGCCAATGTTTCCTTCCCTCCTCAACCTGCAATTATACAGAAGAACCTGTGCAAAGAGAAAAAAGTGAGAAATGTGTAAAAAAAGGAAGTAGGTGCATCTGAGAACGAAGTATACTTACATGTTACTGAAAATGTACCAGCCAGAACCGCCACTGCTACAAGCTTTTATATGTTTTCCAGTACTACAAAGGTATAATTTAACATTCAGGAAGGTGTTGAAGGTAAAACTTTATATTGAAACTGTGAGTGATAAACGTTAAGTGAATCTGTATTGCCATGAAGGGAGTGCGATAAGTTCTTAGCTGCAGAGTAATTGAGAAGCACAGTGAAGTTACCACTGAGAGATGGCAAAGCACTCTATTAATCTGAATATCCTGGCCCTTTTTTTTTTGTTTATCGAGAGAAACTTCTGAAAAACTGTTCTGTCTGGGGATGCCCAGTGCTGCTTCAGGATGACTTTCTTTTCTGGATATGGATTTCTGGATGACTTGCCATTTTCAGGATGGTGGAAGAGCTGCAGCTGAACAGTAATATACTGCTTTTGAACCATAAAACTATTCAAACTGAAAATGAAAGTGAAAAAAGTGGAATTCAACTTGGAATAAGACAGTATTAACTACTGGAAATTAAAGTACTACAAAAGGACAATAACTGGACTATAAAAAACTAATGTTGAACTGAATTATACCATTGCCTTACATAGGTTGCATATTGTTTTACCTGTTGTTCAAATGCTCAACCTTTGTTAATAGCTGAAAATAACCTGCAAAAGAGAGTTAAATTGAACTGATGGGTTCATAAATACAGTTTTTTGCATTCTACTTAAGTTGCATGTGTGTGTGTGGTCTTTGTGGGTTGGAGGTCTGATTACTCTCATGAAGGGTTGCTACTACCAATCTCTTTATGAACCTAGTGATATTTGGAACCCAGAACTGTGTGATTTTGAGCATAAGAAATTCTGAGAGCACGACACAAATCCTATAGATTTTCCCCACTCAAAGTCAACAGCGTAGACCCTCTGTTGTGCAGACTACGGGTGTTACACTTACCTTTTTTTGTTAATTTTGGTATCATGTTCAAACTCCAAACTAATTCAGGATTAATTAGGAGATTAAAATTGTAAATAAAACAAGTGTTCCTCTCGAGTGAAGAAAGGCAGAGATGATGCATAACACATACAACATGTTTGGACCACTCATAAGTTTTGTTCATACTTAAGAGAAATCTGATGATTGTCACTAATGTTCTTGAATCACTCGTACATGCATTTTGAGAACAAATGTATTTGTATGGGTGCTTCTTGCTTCAGGCCCAATGACCCTGTAACATGCATGCACTTATAAAACTGTAAACCTTGGCAGGGGAAGGTTGTATATCCTTAGCAGTGTGAGAAACCATGCAGTGCAGAGTGATTTATGGCCTCTGTATATTTACATGGCCTTTAAATGCTCAACACCTCAACACTCATCCCACAGCTCGCGGCTTGGCTGCTCACATTGTCACCAGCTGTGATCCAGTGAAATGCAAACACTCAATGGGTTCACTCCATATCTACTTTTGCTCTGATGATTTTTTTTTTTAGGATTAGTGGGTATCATACAGGAGTGTACTTAACTTAAAGGCTTTTTAAATAACTCATTCTTTTGAGCAATGATTCTTTCACTGGGGATTCCTTACCCTTAGTGAAAGGATTTGTTCCCTCTGTGACAGTAATGACTAGCTCCCACAGAAAACTATTGTGCTGAATAATTGACTGTAAACACTCAGGGAATGTTAATTAAGCCTCTCACACAACCAAATAGATTCAGTGGGTAATTTTGTGTTCTGTGGATGGGGTAACCTCATGCAACTCAGTATGTAGAAAGCAACTTCAACATAAATTTGTTGAAAGCAAAAAAGCCTTTATGCTTCCATCAGTGTGGACTACATAGTGGTCTGCCAAGCATTCACAAGGTGAATAATGACAATAGCATTTGAGCAAGAAATCATAAATTTAATGGAGAATAAAACCAGGACAGCACAAACATATTATACGTACTGCACTGTGCCGATACTCTGAATAGTAAAATAAGTAAAAACATGATTGTTGGCCCTATTACACCACATAAGGCTTTATTATGCACATCCTCCAACTTAAGACCTCATTCTGCCAATATAGCATTTTTGTATCCATCCCCCTTCAGGAGAATGGAGCAGAATGACTTTCGGTTCATGAAGTCTCCTCCTCTTATTGGTGGTCTCTGTACCCTGATGTAACACGTGTCAATCGCACCGATGACGCCACTGAGGCCACAAATGTGGTAAAAAACACCAGCAGACGCAGCTTTCTCACAAGCACCAGGAGTTAAAGATTGGTCCCATCATACAAATGGTGTTACACACTTCTAAGATGTCCCTATGTGCTAACGAGTGACACATCAACCTTATAAGACATCTCCCTAAAGCTGTTTTGGTTGGCCAGGAACATCAGCATCTTCTTTGTCACAGGGACTGGTGGTAGACCTTGACAGTCTTCATTTTTTATGCACTTGTCCTGCAACTTCATCAGGAGATACTCAAACTGTGGCTTGGTGAGTCTGAAATGGTGTGCAAAAGTGTTGTCATCCAAGTTCAGCATGACCTTCCACTAGTGTTGTTGTAGTAGAGATCGGTCTTGGTCTTGAGAGTCAAGAGCTGTTATATCGGATTGAATTAGATTGCACTGGTATAATGAAGTGGCCGGTGACTGCATATCATCATATTGCACAGCCCTACTGTATATCCATTTGTATTTTACTAACATTCATAAACAATGCATTTCTTTTTGGCAGAGGAATGATGTAAAAGTTGAGCCACATGATTATTATGATGACAGTAATGGTTTTGAAAATGGTCTTGCATTGATTTGGTCTCGGTCTTGACTCGTTCTCACCCTCCTCAAAGTCTCGGTCTTGTCTTGGTCTGCTCTGGTATTGGTCTTGACTTGGTCTCAGGTTAAGTGGTCTTGACTACAACACTACCTTCCTCTCTGTTCCAGTCTTCAGGATTATTTGCTGTCTTGACTGCAGTACAATTGATACCATACAACATAATATCCTGTGGTCTTGTTATGATATTAACTATTCGCAACCTCAAAACTAGCTATAACCTTACTCTGGTACAGTACATCAAATGGCAACATTAATGTTTGAAACTGTACATGGGCACAACACATCTTGCTAGAGAAAGTTCATTGGGGAAAGTTTTCTTATTTATCTTAATTGAAATCTTTGGAACATTTATTAAAACACATTATACGTATCACATTTAGCAAACTGGGTAGGTAGTGCATATTCATGTGTTGTGTGTTTGTGCACTGGTAACGGAATTACCAATTGAATGTTATCAAAAAAAAAAAAAAATTCACAATGAAGTACATTGAAAAACAAAGAAACCTTCTGCGCCTTTTATCTTCTTCTGAGGTGTTCTTGAGGTCTATATGTTTTTTCAGTTGTCTGTATTCCAAAAGAGCAAGAACAAGTAAGGCTTTCCTGCCAGTGTCCATGTTTTTCCCACTTCTCCTGGAACGTGGTCAACTTTCAACTTCCGATGTAAAAGAAATGCACCATTCATGTCTTTTAACATGTGATCAGCCAATGGTAAGAGTGCTGGCCCAGATGGTTTTGGAATAGAATTGTATAAGATATTCCCTGAAAAGTTGCTTAGGATGTTTAATCACTCATTTGAAACTCAGACTTTTCCAAGCAACATTTCATTAATCCCAATGGAGGGGAGAGATGAGACAGAATCCTCATCTTATCGTCCTATTGCTTTACTGAATTCTGATATGAAAACTTTATCCCTGGAAGATTGTCTTTTTTCAAAGTTAGAAGACTAATGAACACAATCTACAAGCAGGATTAGAAGGTGGCTGTTCTCTGCTAAAATGCGGATTTTGGATTTGGTAGCCGGTTTGTCTCATGGATTAAAATATTATACGCCCACCCCTCTTCTGCCATTCTTACAAACCAAGAATGGTCAACTCCATTTCCATTTCATCGTGGGACACGCCAGGGCTGTCCCCTCAGTCCACTCCTTTTTGATATCGGCATTGAGCCCTATTGCCTTTAGTATCAGGCAACATTCCTCTCTCAAACCCATTCGACTAGGTGATGTGGACTATCATCTATCTTTGTACGCAGATGATGTATCTTTACATCATAGCCTTAGCAGTCCATTCCCATTCTGTTAGACCTCATAAAGTCATTTGGCAGAGTTTCTGGGTATACAATTACTCGGCAAAAAAGTGAATATATGCCTCTGTGTTAACCTTGAAGCAGAATTCTTGCATAATGTCCCTTTAAAAGTTACAGATAAACTGAAGCACCTTGGAGTAATCCTGCCAAAAGTCCCTAAATTAATCTTTAAGTTAAACTTTCTTGAGAAGGTGGAAAGATTGAAAGAGATATTGGCAAGTGGCACACACTCCCACTTTCTATGGTGGGTCGTATAAATGCTGTCAAGATGGTCTCATTATCAATATTCCTATATTTTTTTGAAAATCTTATCTTTCTTACAAAGTCATTCTATAAAGTATATAGTCAATAATCATGCCTTTTATCTGGGGTGTCAAAGCCCATACATTATCAAAAATTCATTTACAGAAACCTAGAGAGAAGGGTGGTTTTGGGTTACTGTGCTTTCAGCATTACTACTGGGCAGCAAACCTTAGAGCTCTTGCCTATTTGCGTAAAGGTTACGTCTGGGGATTTGAACAATCACTCCTGTCTGGGTAGCCATCGAAAAGAAAGACGTCATAAACAGTTCACTTCCAGAACTCCTTTTCTCAACACCTCAACTGCCTGAAAAAACAAAGGCGTATAACCGAATAATTCTGTTTGAAAATATGGCAACAAATTAAGAAGTGCTGCAAGTTGCCTGGCACCTCTATTTATACTCCATTGTGTCATAACCATGCATTTCCTCCTTCACTTTCAGATGTAACTTTTTGCCGTTGGAAGCTAAAGGACATAGTACTTTTACAAGATCTGTACATTGACAGTACATTGACGCCTCATTTATTCAGTTAAAAGACACATTTTTCCTTTCAACAAACTTCTTTAGATATCCACAAGTCAGGAACTATGTCTGCCAAACTGTGCCCAATTTTGAGTCTCTCCCTGAGGAAAGCAGGGTTTTATAGACTTTCTTGGTCCACCTGATTCAAAAAGACAAGTATCACAACATAAGTAGTTTCTGAACAAATGAGCGTTGCAGCCCACTATTTGAAGAAAACTTGGAAAGAGGAGCTGGGGCTCCAGATTGATGACATTGTTTGGGAGGAGGGTCTTAGTAGAATTCAATACTGTTCTATTAATGCCAGACATCAGTTAATCCAGTTTAAGGTCATGCATAGACTTCATTATTCAAAAACTAAGCTACATAGAATCTATCCTACTGTCTGTGATCGATGTAAGTCTGCTGATGATTCCTTAGCCCACCTTTTGTCAGGAGTTCACTGAACTGAACAGAAACGGAACCCACAATGCAGATCTGCAGCCAAAGACAGTTTATTTAGACACAAAAAACGAAAATGCAGCTGGTGACGACGGGGCTGGGCGAGGCAAGGCTGAGGGCAGGCAAATGGCTGGGCTAAAGGAATGAAACACAAAACAGGTAAGTCCAAAGCAAAAAGTGTAATCCAAAAATCCAAAAACAGGGGTCAAAGTATACTAAGCACGAGAGCAAAGAGCCAAGAGGGTTACCACAGAGGATGAGACAACGAACTGGCGATGAGTGGAGGAAGAGACCGGCTTATAATTGCTGTAGATGTGAAGAGCAGGAAATCAGGTTGATGAGAATCAGGTGTGCAGAGGAGGGTGGATGCAGTAGGTACCAGAAGGGCCCGCCCAGCCCTGGGGGAAGAAAACATGGACACAAAAAGAGGGAGCAGCGGCGAACTGGATCCTGACAGTACCTGACAGCGACCCACCAGGCTTATCAGGGTGTTCCCGGTAGAAATCAGTGACCAGCGTGGCGTCCAGAATGAAGGAACGGGGTACCCAGGAGTGCTCCTCAGGACCATACCCCTCCCAATCCACCAGGAACTGCAAACCCCAGCCCCTGCACCTCACATCGAGTAACCTCCGCACGGTATAGGCCGGATGATCGTTGATGAGTCAGGGGGGTGGAGGGGAGTCGGAAGGAGGCTTCAGGTTGCTAGAAGAGACGGGTTTCAACTGGGGGACATGAAATGTAGGGTGGACCCTCATGGACTCAGGTAACTGAAGTTCGACGGCAGATGGATTAATGACTTTGACAACGGGAAAGGGACCAATACACCTGGGGGACAACTTACGGGATTCAGCTGCTAGATGGAGAGCCAGACAGGCTGACCTGGCTGATAGGGAGGGGCTTGATTCCTGTGCCGGTCAGCGAGCCGTCTTTGATTCTCCTGGGTGCGTTCAAGGGTGGTCTTAGTCTCTGTCCAGATCTCTTTGCAGCAGTCCATATAGTCCTGTACTGAAGGAACTGAGATGTCTTGCTCGTGAGAAGGGAACAGAGGTGGTTGATAGCCAAGAGAAACTTCAAATGGAGTTCTACCAGTCGATGAGCTAGGGAGGCAGTTGTGGGTATACTAATCCAAGGAAGTAGGATACTCCAGGAGTCTGGCTCTTTCTCAACCATGCAGCAAAGTGAAGTCTCCAGAATCTGGTTGGCTCTGAGGACAGACTGGCCGTGGCTCCCAAGGCTTTCCACACCTGAGAGATGAACTGAGGGCCCCTGTCAGAGACAATGTCCATGGGAATTCCATGAAGTCTGAAAACATGCATGCCTAGCAGTTCAGCTGTGGTGAATGCAGAGGGCAGTTTAGGGAGAGCAATAAAGTGAGCAGCCTTAGAAAATCTATCAACTATAGTGAGTACCACTGTCTTACCTCTAGAGGGAGGAAACCCAGTAACAAAGTCCAAAGCGATGTGTGACCAAGGCCGACCAGGAACTGGAAGCGGGCGCAGGGGGCCAGCGGGAGCTAGATTTGAAGCCTTGCTACGAGCACAGGTGGTGCAGGCTGCCACGAACTCCTTGGCATCCGAGTCCATGTTAGGCCACCAAAAATGCCTTTTCAGGATGGCAATAGTGCGCCTAGTGCCAGGATGACAGGCAAACTGGGAGACGTGGCCCCACTGCAGCACCTGGGAGTGAACAGTTCTGGGAACAAACAGGCGGTTGACTGGACCTGTGCCTGGGGCAGGTTGGATCACTTGAGCATCCCGCACAGTCTTTTCAATCCCCCAGGTGAGCATGGTCACTACCCGCTCTGGAGGGAGGATGGTCTCAGTCTCAGCCTCAGGGCTACTGGAGGCAAACTGGCGGGAGAGAGCATCTGGCTTCACATTTCTAGACCCAGAATGGTAGGTGAGTGAGAAGTCGAATCGACTGAAGAAGAGACCCCACCGGGCTTGGCGAGAGTTCAACCTCTTTGCAGTCTGGATGTAAGCAAGGTTCTTGTGATCTGTCCAGACGAATGGCTTCTCTGCCCCCTCCAGCCAGTGCCTCCACTCCTCCAGAGCTAGCTTGACGGCTAGTAGCTCCCGGTTGCCAACATCATAGTTCTGCTCTACAGGAGACAGACGACGAGACAGAAAGGCACATTGATGCAGGCGATTATCAGGATCGACATACTGTGACAGCACAGCCCCGACACCAGAGTCAGAAGCATCAACTTCCACGATGAACTGCTTACTGGTGTCAGGCTGTACAAGAATAGGTGCAGAGGTGAATAACTTTTTAAGCTTCAGAAATGCCATGTTGGCCTCCTCTGTCCACCTAAACGTCACTTTGACAGATGTTAGTTTGGTCAGAGGCGAGGCAACCTTACTGTAGTCCCGAATGAAGCGCCGGTAAAAATTGGCAAAGCCCAAAAAACGCTGCAGTTCCTTCTTGGAGGCTGGGACCAGCCACTTATCCACTGCTTGGACCTTGGCTGGATCGGCCATGAGATGACCACTCTGAACAATGTAGCCAAGGAATGAGACAGAGTTAGTGTGAAACGCACATTTCTCAGCTTTAGCGAACAGTTTGTTCTCCAACAGACGGGAGAGGACTTGTCTGACGTGGGTCACATGTTTGTCAATAGAGTGGGAAAAAAAAATCAGGATGTCGTCAAGGTAAACAAAAACAAATTTGTTGAGGAAATCTCTCAGGATGTCATTAATCAGATTTTGAAAGACTGCAGGAGCATTAGTGAGACCAAACGGCATTACTAAATACTCAAAATGGCCTAGTGGAGTGTTGAATGCCGTCTTCCACTTGTCCCCTTCCTTGATGCGAATGAGATGATAGGCATTACGAAGATCTAATTTAGTGAAGATTGTCGCACCATGAAGGAGTTCGAAGGCAGAGTTGAGTAATGGGAGTGGGTATTTGTTCTTAATGGTAATGTTGTTCAGACCCTGAAAATCAATGCAGGGACGGAGAGTATTGTCTTTCTTGTTTACAAAGAAAAAACCCCAGCTCCTATAGGTGAGGAAGAGGGCCGAATTATGCCCGCAGCTAGGGACTCATATATTTCTCCATGGCTACACGCTCTGGCTTGGAAAGGTTGTACAAACGGCTGGATGGGAGAGGTGCCCCAGGCAGCAGGTCAATGGGACAATCATAAGGTCTGTGTTGTGGAAGCGATAAGGCCTTAGCTTTACTGAAGACTTCTGAGGTCATGGTATTCGCTGGGTACAGTCGTCAAATCAGGAAACTCAGATTTGTTGGTTTCAGACTGGGGATTAGTAACATGGGGTGGTCGAGCTGAATGAAGGCAGACAGAATGACAGTGGAGACTCCAACCCCTAATGGAGCCAGTGGGCCAATCAATATGTGGGTTATGGAGCATTAGCCAAGGGTGTCCTAATACCAGAGGTGTGCGTGGAGCTGAGATTACCTTTAGAGTGATCTGTTCATGATGGTTGCCAGAGACGGTGAGGGAAGTTTGATGCGTGATCTGTGTAAACATGTTACCGTCCAACACCAAGGCAGGAATTGGTCTGTCCAACTTCTCCAACTGGCACCCCAGTAGGGTAGCAACATCCGAGTCAATGAGGTTATCCTTGGCGCCAGAATCAATTAGGGCCTGTAGAGGAAGCACAGTCTGTCCACACATAAGAGAGGCGGGTACCAGCAAACGAGACAATTCAGGGGATTTGACTTTAGGTGCAGAGGGGCTCGTCAGGACCCCCAATCTTACTGACGAGCCTCCCCTTTTGGCCGAGTCGGGCAGGTGGCCACCAAGTGTCCCAATCTGCCACAGTACAGGCACTCACTGGACCTCAGATGACGCTGGCGCTCCTCTGGCGACAGCTTATCTCTGTTGAGTAGCATGGGCTCGTCTACAGGAGAGACCAAGGCCGGTGGAGCAGGAGTGCCTAACCGGGCTGGCAAGGGGGACGGTGACCATCTCCCGAGTCTCCCAGGTGCCGATTTGGGTGAAGAGGAAGGAGCGTGTCTCTGGCGTTGTCGCTCTCGTAGCCAGTTGTCCAGACGGATGGCTAAGGATACAAGAGAGGAAATATCAGAAGGTTCATCTCTGGCAGCCAGCTCATCTTCAAGCTGCTCAGAGAGACCGTTCAAAAATACTGCCTTTAAAGCAGCACCATCCCAATTCGCATCTGCTGCCAGAGTCCAAAATTCAACTGCGTAGTCAGCCACGGGCCTGGTGCCTTGCTTCAGCCTTAAAAGACGAGCAGCTGCGTCTCCCCCATAATTTGGATGGTCAAAAACAGTACTTAGCTTCTCTTTGAACACAGCGAAAGGTAAAGAACAAAAGTCCTCATGGGAACTAGCTGCTTCTGCCCAAGCCAAAGCTCTCCCCCTCAGCAACCCCAGCACGTAACATGTCTTGGCTGCATCAGAAGAAAAAGATGCAGGACGTTGAGCAAAAACCAGTCTACATTGCAACAGAAATCCTCGACAAAGATCCAAATTGCCATCAAATGTCTCAGGGTCACTCACGTGAGAGTCCTTGGGTGAAATGGTGGCTGGAGATGACTCCGGAGCTGAGCCGGCCTGAGAAGAGTGTATTGTGGAAGCCAGGGAAGTAACCTGTCTGGAAACCTCCATTACACTGGCAGACAGAGCCTGGTTGCTCTCAAACAGGGCACGGATTATCTGGTCATGCTTTCCGATGATTGTGCCCTGATTAAAGAGTGTCTGATGGGTCGGATCTGCGGGGTCCATTGTAAATGGCCAGTTCGTACTGTCAGGAGTTCACTGAACTGAACAGAAACGGAACCCACAATGCAGATCTGCAGCCAAAGACAGTTTATTTAGACACAAAAAACAAAAATGCAGCTGATGATGACGGGGCTGGGCGAGGCAAGGCTGAGGGCAGGCAAATGGCTGGGCTAAAGGAAGGAAACACAAAACAGGTAAGTCCAAAGCAAAAAGTGTAATCCAAAAATCCAAAAACAGGGGTCAAAGTATACTAAGCACGAGAGCAAAGAGCCAAGAGTGTTACCACAGTGGATGAGACAACGAACTGGCGATGAGTGGAGGAAGAGACCGGCTTATAATTGCTGTAGATGTGAAGAGCAGGCGATCAGGTTGATGAGAATCAGGTGTGCAGAGGAGGGTGGATGCAGTAGGTAACAGAAGGCTCTGCCCAGCCCTGGGGGAAAGAAAACATGGACACAAAAAGAGGGAGCAGCGGCGAACTGGATCCTGACACCTTTTCTGGACATGTTCAAAACTCTATGGCTTCTGGTGTGAAGTATAATTGCAAAGAGACTGATTTTGATTCTCTGGAAGTCAGAAGCAGTGCCCCTCTTCAAGATGTGGCTAACAGAACATACATCTGTATTGCATATGGAGAAAATCCGAGATGACATGACGTACAATCTCAAGAAGTTGTATAAGACTTGGCAGCCATTCTTAACCATCTTGCTCAATTTGATAGAGCTCCTGGGCCTTAATGGGATGCACAATGGACTACTAACCTCTTCTTTGAAAATGTACTAGTGCTGCAACAGTATGTTTCATGGTGTTGAAATGTACGCCCTGCTCAGTTTTTGCTTTATTTATTTCTTTATTTTTTCTTTTTATTCTTTTACCCTTTTTTTTATCCTTTTGTACGTTACCATAATACCTTGGTAAACATATTGAGCAAAAAAACATGTGGTCAGCCAGTTAGAACTCCAACAAGTGACACGAAGATGACATTTGTGTTCTGTCAGGCATTTTATTTACTGTAGCAACAGAAAACATGAACCATGAAGATTAACTGGTTAGTTTAATAAATGTAACTGTTACATTTGGTTTATTTCTACACTTTTGATAACAACAGCTGCAGCTTTCTCACTCAAACATACTAACAATGCTGTAAAGATGATAGCACAGTGATGGCAACCTGTCTGCCTGATAGCATGATGTTTGCTTGGTGTTAGCATGATGTTAAATTAAGACGTGTGTAACGTGCAAGTGTACCATATATGCTAATTATACTGTAAGGTGTACTGTACTGTATTTGACATTACGTCATGTTAGACATCTAATCCCATTGACTTGGCCTTTATCAGATGGCAAAAATGTCCTGTATAGAGTTCATACTAATACCCACAAAATACATCACAGGTATTGTAACAAATAACAATACCTGTCTATAGTGTCCAAATTCAGTGGATGGGTCTTTCATGTTTTCCCAGTTCTGCATTTTTGGTCTGAGGTAATGGACATGCCTTAGAGTCCCTCCCTTTCCATCCATTTGTCTCCACACTTCAAGTCATATAGCAGTTCATTCCATTAATTGTAATAGCTCTAAAATACCTTCTGCCTGATACAACTTTCAGACAGCCGATGGAGTACTGCGTTAGTACCAGGCAGTACGCTGTCACCCTGCTTCTACTGTTCGCAGAGACTCGTCAGTACCATTTAATTGATTTCCATTCCTGGTATCAACTCCAGGTCATCAAAGACAGGCAGCCATGACCTGCATCTAACCCTGGTCACGAGGAGGGTTGGCTGACTTGCGTTGACCCATACAGATGGACGTCTGATGTGGGTTCACCCAGTGTCACTTTGCTGGTTTTAAAGTTTGTCTGTACATTTGTGTGTGGTCTTACAGAAACAGGGCTTAGCTCAAACAGTGTCCAGCAGAGGGCCTTCTTTAATCATCTGACAGTACGCCATCATTACAGAGGTTAAGGCACTACACAGCAAAGTAGTTGTTCTGTATACACTCGCACCCACATCTATCTATCTATCTATCTATCTATCTATCTATCTATCTATCTATCTATCTATCTATCTATCTATCTATCTATCTATCTATCTATCTATCTATCTATCTCTGCCCATTCATCATCTCTTTTTAGGGTCAGATATTTTAATCTACTTTAGCTTTTAGTTTAGTCTTTCCAATATTCTGGATAGGTTTCTTTGCATTGTATAATAATTTGATTTACTCTGATTGGTATTTGGAAAGCAGTGTTGGTGTCAGACTGGTCACAGTGTGTCTAAGAGAGGCTGTTAGTCTCAGCACCAACTGACATAGGAAACTCTTTTCTGGGTTCATCTTGGGTTAGGAGGCTTTGGAATGGAGAGTGTCTAAGGGGCTGGATTTGAGTAATATGATTATTTATGATAAACTGTTTTTTTTCCTGATATCTGGGGCCTTTTTGAAAATCATGTCATTAGTTTCTTCATATTTAGGTTGGGATAAATTGATTCATATTGATATGTTATTCATCAGATTAAGTGACTTGAAGACCATAATGATTTTTTCTCCGATGCCTCAGGCCCGTATATAAATAGGACTTAATTTAAATAGTTTACTGGGTGCCCTTTTTCATGTCACTCATTTGATCTGAGAGTTTAAAGGACACATTTATTTGGTTGTGGTCTGAAAGAGGTGAATGCACTGATAGTAGAAGGGTCCATGTCAGTGATGTAATTACACTAGACCCAAGAGCTGAGGAGTAGCTGAATCTCCTTAAAGAGGCTGCTCTGAGTCTACCAATAAGTATGCACAGGCCTGTGGTCTCACAGAAATGCAATGCCTCCCTGCCACTTTGATTTGAATGTGTGATAAACCCTGTTCTACTGGTCTGTACAACTTTTAATGGCAATTCATCCTAGTCCTACTAGTTTTTTTTGGACCAACCAACTGACTGACATAGCCTTTGCTACACCAAAGCTCTAGCATAACATCTCATTTTATCCATGAACATAACACCAAACTCTTTCCTGTTGATCCTTCCTGCAGGTGGGTTGAAGCTGGCACAGAAGGGTTGGAATGAAGATTTGGGATCAAAAACACAGAATTTCAAATATTGTGCTTTAAAACTGTTTGAGATGACAGTATCACATAACCTAAATTTCTTCTGATCCAGTATACACTGTCTCTTTGAGCTTTGCTCTTGTTAAAACACCTATTTGTAGTTACTGGAGAAATGCTTCACATTAGATTAGATTAGATTATTTTAGATTAGATTAAGGGATGCACGATATATTGCTGACCAAAAATTAAAAAAAAAAAAGAATTATCATATTGTCCTAATAGTAGAATTTCATTGGATGATTGTGTTTATACATGACACAGCTGAGACTTGGCTTCTGACAAAGGGCACTACTCAAATTCTGGGTCTGAATGGGGTCCCATCTCCTCTGCTTTCCTTTCATGGCATGTTTGCATGGGTGGTGTGGCTGAGCTTCACACACACACATACAAACACACAGAGCGAGCAGCGAAGAGGAGCAAAGAGGCCACAGCTGAAACAATGTAACAGGACTTTAGTTTATGCTCGCTGCCATAAGTGCCACAAAATCAACCAGTAAGGGAAATGGAACAAACAATTCATCAAACAACTGCTGAAGAAGTAAAACATCTGTGACATATGTACCTACAGCAAGTAGGGAATACTAGTAACTATATGTATTTATTGAGTCGAATTGGCTTAGTGTCTTAAAATTAGTTGGATTTTTGTAGACTTTAGGCTGAGCCCCTCCTCTCTAGCAGCAATGACTCTCTGACCAGCAGCAGCAGAGGGAGGGGGGACAGAGGAAACCAGAATTTATGCCAAAAGATCTAACCAATTTATTGTAAAAGACCAGCAGAGAGCTTTATGTAATTATTAATCAGGTCAACATTATGATAATGTATTCCAGGGGTCTTGTCAAAAGAAAATAAGTTGTATTAATAATTACTCTACATTTTAAGAAGATAAAGTAAAGTTATTTACTATAAATAAAGGTAGTCTTTGGGGTTGTATTAGATAATAAATAAACCATCAACCTAAAAAATACATATTGTCATCTTCACGTCTTTGCATTTGTAATAAAATATGATATTATCAATATTATCATATTGACATTAGCCAGAACAAACAGATAGTAATCAGTCATCATTATCAGCCCTGACATTCCATATTCATGCATCTCTCAGATTAGATTTTACATTAGAATATATTAGATCTGCTAGATCAATAGAACAAGCTAGTCACAGATATAAGGATTAAAATGGGTAGAAAGTCCAAAATCAGTTAAGAAAATAGAAAAATAAATTGGTCCTCACATCATTTACCAGTTAATTCAAATGCACATCAGGCAGAAAACTGCACAACAGCTGGTCTGTGCAGTGTCTTGTCATGTGATGAGAGAACTGATGCCTATCTAACACATCAAACCACAGCTAGATAACGCTGGAATCCTTTAAAGTAAATTCAATCAGGGGACGACATAAGTTAATTCAAAAGTTTTATTTGCTCTGAATTCTAAATTTGTAATTTAATATGCAGTCAACCACACCCAAACAATTAACATCATACAGTTTGTTTGATGTAGAATCTGATTGTATGTTTTTAACCTTACACTGTCTTACATAGTGCATACATTTAACACTATTACACAGGTAGTTTTCTATTATATAGAAAAATATATTGTTGGAATTTGAAGAAAAAACAAATAAATACATTTTCCCAATACTACGAGTATGTTCCAAAACCTATAAGATCTTTTAACTGTCAAAGATTTGGACATACTACTGTGGTAGAAGAAAGTGTGGATCATGAGTATGAGCACTGTGAGAACTGTAACGAAAAAGGAAGTAAAGATTCAATAGGTCAAAGTGATCAAAAGGAGAGATACCTTAGGCTCAAATGAACAGGAACAGCCAAAAATCAAATATAAATATAAAAGAAGCTAAATAATAGTAAAAGCAGCAGAAAATCATCTGAATATGAAAGAACTAACATTGGAGGAGGTGAGAAATGATCTCAGTGCTCAAGCAAGTCAGCAGTAATCATGGGTTGGGCTTGCAATAATATGGTTCATCTGTTATAATGGAATGCAAGACGTTTAGTGGCAAATGGTAGGAGCTTAAAACATTATTGATCAATTAACCAAATGCACCAGATGTTGTCTGTTTACAAGAAATGTGGTTAAAACCAAATTTTAAAATCTTTAATTTGTTCTTCACTTGAAGAGGAATCTTGGAAAGGTACAGTTATTATAATTCACCCAGTGTCAGCTCTCCCTCTCTCCTCACTAGCCATGTTCTTTCTTTCTTCTCTTTAACTTTTCCTGCTTTCAGTCTCCTCATCCCTTCTTTCATCAATCTTTAAAATTGATATACGGTGATGTAAGTACTGCTATAATTATAAAGAGGTCATACTTATTATACCTGTGTGACCTTTACAATATAGCTGTGATTAGCAGCTATGGCCTCTATATTTACTGGTCCAGGGGTGAATCGTGGTGCAGGGGCCCTCATCTTTTTGACCACAGGGTGATGCATTAATATGGTGGGAATAAGATCTGTTCTCAGCCTGGTCTTAACCTTGTTGGTCTTGGCAAACTGGTCCACTTCAAAATTTGCCTGCACAGTAATGTGAGTTTATTTCCCACACACAACAACTCTGCATGTGTGTGCACAGCCTAGGAAATAAATATTCCAATTTACATGACCAAGGTAAATGACACATGATATTTCTAATGATCTTAAAATGTGATAACTAGACAATGATAAGATGAAATGAATTGTGTTGATGTTATTTGGTTATGGGTATATGACAGAACATGTGTGAATATGTGCGCACACATGACTTGTGGCCTTTAGCCTGCCTGAGGAGAGGCTGGTGAACAGGTGGTGGCCAGGGTGTTCAGTTGTTAGACCTTATGTGACATCCATAGAATAATATCATCAATATACTGAGTCAGACAATGTATGGGATCTAAGTCATCAGGAGATAAGGATATGTACAGTTGTGAATCATCTGCTTAATTTTGGTTTCTTTTTTATTTTGTGTTTCTGTATAACATATGCTAATGCTAGCATATTGAAATTAAATAGAAGTGGTCCAAGAATCGAACCTTGGGGTACTCCACACATAGTGCTCACTCTGTCTGAAGCAAATCTTCAATGGACACGAGACATTTACCACACATACACCTACATAACATATATAGAAAGATGTGTATATATGGCTGGTGATTGAAAGACTGTGCTACACAGCAGGTAATACTTACCAAACAGAGATTACCTGCTGTAATCTTTGATGCTGGGGCTGTTTGTGCTGTCCACTTTGGATCAGGTTTGGGCTCCAGCATGCATGAATGTATCTCAGAAGTTGAAATTTTTAGTAAAGAATAGGAAAAACTAATGAAATCTTCCTGCTATAGTTTATTTCATGGACTCATGGATGCTGTAGCCTCTGGAGCGGCTGGAAGTCAGCCATGATGCAGCTTTTGGAAGTAGCTGTTTTGGCAGTGGTGGGACAGGTGGGAAAATCTAATAGCTTACTTTTTACGAACTACTTTTGCTAGCATTTTTTACATCTCTCATTTCAAATCCAATGTTTTCATGTGACTCAAAACTTGTTTGCACTGGTAGCAAATCTTTTCTCAGACTTCGGATTCCAAACAGTGTCTTTGAACTCAACAGTGCTCTTCTCAGAAATACTACCTTTATAACAACGCTTTAATTTCCTGAGGCCTTAAAGCAGTGGAGTCACCAGACAACTTTAATAAAAACCAACAATCCCCTGTAGATTTGACTCAAAGCATTTTACCCCCTGAGAAGAAACACACACACACACACACACACACACACACACACACACACACACACACACAGAGCAACAAAATGCAGACCTCAGAACATTCATTGCTTGCATAAGTAAAACAATAAGACATGGATATACGGAGCAGATATGAGATAAAGTTATAAATCCATGACGAAGATGACAGCAAAAAAACAAGTTATGACTGCAACTTGATGTAATGGAAAATTCTCTTTATTCTTTTTATCTGGCCTTGATTCACAGGCAACTAACACTCATATTAGTAGTAAGTGAGTGTTGGGTTTCTGTGTTTTTATCTACCACTCTGCAGTCATAAAGCAGGGAACTGTAAAGAGTTTGGCAACAGAAAGCAAGGTCACAAAGAAGGACGAGGGAAGGAAGGAAGGAACAGGTTGGGGGTGAACTCATGGACACACATTGTGCAGCAATTATGTACAGTATGCATAACTGCATACAGGTACACATATACAACTCAAGTACACAGACCCTTTGTTCATGGTTCAAATTCATCTACCAATGACCAGTTGGGTATAGGACCATTCCAGTGGTTTGCACCTTTAAGCTAATTTACTCCACCTTATGAGTAATATTGACAGTGACGCTGGTATTTGTAGTTGGATATTCCTGTCTATTGATTGCTGTTAATTGACTATGCGATGAAAATTACCATGACATCTATTGTCATAGGCTTTAAATAGCACCAAAGTATAGCTTCCATTGCAAAGAAAACACTCTTGTACAAAAGTAAAATATACACACATATACACACTACACATAAAGCATGTAAGAGGATGTTCAACCTATGAATATGTAACGTAAAAATGTTTTCCTATTAAAGGTGAAAGCACAGCGTCATTACATATACTCATCTAGAAAATGAGGGTACAATGGAGGAAGCCTTTTACAGTAATAGAGGCACTGGACTCTCAGGGTGAAGAAAATGTACCAGTCCTGTTATACAAATAATGCAAATACAGGTTTCAGTTGAGTACTTTCTGTTTCAGAGTGTTATATTTGTAAGTGCTTCAATGCTGTTGTGATGTTTCTTTGAGAGTTTTGATCTCGTGTTGGTCTTGTGGTCCATTTCAGAAAGCTGTGAACGTGCACTAATCACTTACACCTGGCTCGACATAGTCTCAACTCCTCATCCTGTCTTGGAAAATGTGGAATGGATTAAACCAGGATGCACTGATTAGACTAGGCCAAGCCTCACTTTTTTATTTATCCTGGATTTCTGAATTTTGCTTTTGAGCAATAGCCCTCTGCAGTAAATTGAATTATCTATAGTTTGGTGCACCCATGGTTGTGTAACCTTAGTAGATGGTACATTCCAGTTAAGTGAGGGTTAGAAGGTAAAAGGTCAGTTACTGATCAGTTGAGATTGAGGAGGGAAGAGAGTAGGTGGTATCTTGCTATGAGGCTAAAGACTGTGTTTGTTATTTCTGTCGAATTTCCAGTGGTTTATCTCCTGCCCTTTATACGAGGGGGGGCAGTAGTACACCATTATTGAAATGAATGAACACATTGGTTTAAGTAGGCTAAGTAGGAAAACAACAGTGTAGTCCTTCAAAATTAATGCAGCAGAAGCAGAGATATCCTGACTTTTTGTCCCTATTACGGGTCAATTTTAAAAAGTGCTGGATCCTGCACTTCCAAGTATGCAACTCTATTGTGTCTCTCTTGAGACTCTTTGTGCCTGTTAAGCAACCTTGTATGTCAAACTCCAGACCCCCAGTTTGTATCCCAGGCTTTCTGACAGAAATTAGTAGTCTCCAAACTCAAGCTGAGACACCTTGGTGATGTCACTGCATAACACATAACTTGTAAACTTGTATTTTACATGAATCTCCTGGGTTGCTCTCTTTCAAAGATTTTGAGATGGTGACCAGAAACATACTGATGAAGAGATAAGAAAATTTGTTTTTATTGATACTGACACTGAAATGAGGAAAAGACTGTTAACTGAACAGGAGAGTGGGATGAGATGGAAAATCACTTTTGCTGCAGTAGATATTAAGTTGCATTAAAAGGCTTTCCATCCCTTTTAATAGCCGGTGTTATGTAACACCCCCTGGTATTCACAGATGGCTTCACCCCTGAGTATCCCTGCATGTTTTATACATGAAAAGCCTATCTTTCAGGCTATGGGTAATGTGTGTGTGTGTGTCTGTTTGTGTGTATGTGTGTATGTGTGTGTGTGTGTGTGTGTGTGTGTGTGTGTGTGTTTGTGCTGTTTGAGATTGGCCAAGAGGACAGACAAAGCTGTTGCTAAGCTAGATCTTTTGTTGCCGCAGAAATGCAGTGTTTGTGCTAGGTTGTTTGGGTGCCACCTCCCTGGTGATGCCCTGAACACTGGCACCCTGACTAGGACTCTCTTGGCTGGGTGCTGCCTGTATTATTGGGTGTTCTTCTACCTTAGTCTTTTTTTCTGCAGGCTCAGAACCAAAATTGGGTTAAGATTAAAATATTAATTAGGACAAGATCAACTTTTGTGTTAGGTGTTATTTCACAAAAGAATCCATGAATCCAGAAACATATTTGTGTGTTTGTGTGTGTGTAGGTGTGAGTGTGTGTGTGTGTAGGTGAGTGTGTGTGTCCAGAACGCAAAGGCAGCGAGGTTCAAAATGAGGCTAGGAGGCCACGTGACCAGGCTTCTGAAACAGCAGGCAAACACTTGGCACCCATGGGATACTACATCATTTGGACAAAGGGGTATTCATGTGCACATATATGCAGAGCCATAGACTCACATATGCACACACACCCACACAACATACACACACACACTAATGAGCTTTGCACTCGGTTACATTCATGCCCGTTTCTTTTGAATGACTCTTGTCAAGTTTTCTGTGCCGTTGCAGGTTTACAGCCTGCCTTACAAAACCAGTAGAGTCATTGTCACTTGAAACGGTCTCAATCCACCTATCGAGGTTCATAGTGTAAACCCCAAAATATCAGAAAAACTCAATGTGACAATGTTTTTATTTTTCTCCCCTCATTTTAAAAGTAAATAATGATAAAAATATTAAAAAGTAAGATAGTTCTTAAAAATGAATCAGTGTGGAATGATTAATATCAATCACAGAACAAGTTTTGCTAGCTTGAGCTGTAGTACTCACTTACTAGTACTCACAATACTCGACTTGTGTGCAGTGAGCTTGCATGAAAAACTTCGACAGGACTAATTTACAGGAGTGAATCTCAGGCTAAGTATAGATGTAAAATGACAGGAGACTTTTTTTAAGTGGTAGTACGCATTTTAAGGTAGCATAAACATCAATGTAATTTGAATTTCCCAAATAACATAAATAAGACATCATGTCTGATCATATCCACTGTCTGATCATATCCACTGTCTGATTTAAAAAATCTAAAATGAATGACATTACTTATGCAAGCTTTAAATTTCACCATTGTCACACATTATTGTAAATGATTTACTCTCTAATTGGGAGGTACTCATCACAATTTGAGGGCACGTATGGCTCCTCAGACTAGCAGTGGAACTATTGTGGCGGAGCTAACATCTATTTTCTTGTAATTGCAGGTATTATTCCAGCCCATGTTAACCTCTGCCTATATACATGAATCATGAATAACAATGGAATGCATGCAATGGATATGCAAAATCCGTGTTATATTAGCAATGTGTGTGTGAAGTGTTGATGTACTGTACTCCGACTTGACAGCAGCAGATCCATGGTAACCGGCAAACAAAGAAAAAAAAGGAAAATTCGAGGTGTGTCATTGGACAATAACTGCAATGACGTCATACATGTCGGACCCCGAGCATAGTTGCCCGCTCGGTTTGCCGGAACCGATAACTCAGACAAAGTTACCGATAAACAAAAAATGTGCAAAAGGTAAGTGTGCCAACAATTTTTGTTTAATTTGTTGAAAAATTAAGATGTTGTACACAGAAAATTAGGTCCTCCCTCGGTGGGGATCGTCTAAATACACGTAATCTCCCCTTGGCCCACCGCCTATTACTCGCAGACTGACAGACAGTACATTCAATCAGGACGAGGCATCATTGTCCAATACCTACCTACCTGTAGGTACCTACCATGTACCTACCTTTTCCGTTGTGAGTCTCTCTAATGCTGTTGTGTTTTGTGATTTGCTGTTGTGTTTTGTGATTTGCTGTTGTGTTTTGTGATTTGCTGTTGTGTTTTCTGATTTGTTGTTGTGTTTTGTGATTTGCTGTTGTGTTTTGTGATTTGCTGTTGTGTTTTGCGATTTGCTGTTGTGATTTGCGATTTGCTGTTGTGATTTGCACTTCAGGGCCACCGTAAGTAGCACTTACAGAAATGTGGTGTTGAACCAAGCAGGGGTCTCGGGGCTCTCCTGACAGGATTGAAGCTGGAGGACGCCACAGGCAGACATGAACAGGCGAAACTCGAGGTTGGGGACAGAAGGCTGGTGCGTTTACCGGGGTAGACATGAGGAGAGGAGGTTGAAAGGAAAACAGGGTCGAAACCCGGAAAACAGTCCATGAATGAGTGCTGGAAGGTCTGGCATTTTATGTCTCTTCATCTCTCGTTATGTTGAGACATCCTGTAAAATAGAGGCCAAGAGAGCAGAGTGCCTCCCTTTTCAAATGTCCAGGCAGCGAGTTCCAGATTTTTCCTCCTTTCACAGTGAAAGCCGTCTGAGCAAAAGATGTTTTACAGAATGGAACTTTACAGTTTCTACTTGAAGCTATTCTAGTGGATCTGCCACAGCTTTGTAGTGTTTTGATGTATTTGCACAAAGGCTGAGGAGCAAGTACATTTAAACATTTAAACACAAGCTTTACATAGAGATCAATAAAGTTTTCAAAGCTTAAAATGTTGTATTTACTTATGGCGCTTTTCCATTATACTGTTCTAGCACTACTCAGCTCGACTTGACTCTACTTGGTTTGGTACCAGGTACGTTGTTTTCCATTACTTCATAATACCTCCGGCGGGGTCGTCATAGCAGGGCTGCGTGAAACTGCCATACACAGGAATGTCTGCACCTTGTCGAAGGACCACAGTGTAGTTTTGCGCATAGGAGCCATGTTGAAACTCGCTGTAACTAACTCACATGAACTATTTAAAAATGGCGGGTTTTGATTCTTGTGTGGGTAGTCGTGCTCATAACTCTTCCAGTGACGACACTCTCTGACCAATCACTGGCCAGCAGTCTGTTGACGTCACATTTTAGTATCGGCTCGGCTTGCTTGGAACCTCGCCAGAGCAGGCGAAAAATACCAGGTACCAAGTACTATCCCTAAGAGTTGAGTCAAATAGAGCCGAGTAGTGCTAGAACTGTATAATGGAAATGCGCCATTAGAATGCGGCAATGATGGTACCTTATTTGCTTTATGATCCATTCAATCCAATAACATTCAGAAAGTCTAAGGGAGCCACATGAGCAACTGGAAATCAGCCAGCTCAACTGATGTGCATGCTCTTATCTGGCTTGGCTGGGGAAGGACTCTACTGACTATGTTCTATGGGCCCAAAAACACCAAAACAACTTCATGCACCATTGAGAAACTTTGATAGGAATGAACAGGCTTTGATTGCTGTATCCAGTCCTTCTTAATACATTTCTGATACTTGGGGCAGAGGGAGAAAGATGTGAAGGAGATGACAGTCATGGAAAGCCACATTGCTCTCTCTGGTATTTCCTTTTTGTTACATTCTGTATTTTGGCCGGTCATAGGCACTGGACTGTTTGTACAGTAGGTGTTCCAGCTTCATGGTTCTGGTACGTACATGTTGAATTACTGACATGGCTTACTGGGACACTTACAGGGCCATGTGCTTTTCCTATTACACCAAGTCTAGCCGTGAATAGGTTTATTATCACGTGTCTGACCAGGGCTGCAGTCCTCTATATGTTACAGTATAATAAATGTAGATTCACACACTGGAAGAAATGCCTAACACAGCAAAGTGTGTGGGTTATGAGATCAATCAAATCAAAAAACTGCTTTGATGTTGTGTTGTGTAGGGGCAGAGGGTGCACAAGAAACTCAGTGAGATAGAGTGAGGGAGGGAGACAGATGGGGTGATTTTTGGAGGGCTGAGGTGTCAGGACTTGCACAAAGAGTAGCACCAGGGT
The DNA here is from genome assembly GCF_027409825.1 of Scomber japonicus. Classification (NCBI taxonomy): domain Eukaryota; kingdom Metazoa; phylum Chordata; class Actinopteri; order Scombriformes; family Scombridae; genus Scomber; species Scomber japonicus. Next base: position 28,869,842 of record NC_070594.1, on the reverse strand, counting down.
GTACCAGGTTCTGTCCAGACCTTGTTACCAGCTGTGAAAAGAGAGCTTGCACTGCCTTCCCACCACCAGTGCCTTCCATGTGCTCCATTCTCACAGACATGGCATGGTGGAAATTCACAGGATGTCAAGCACCATTCCTGAACAGATGCACTGGAGATCTGAAGCCTAGGTTTAAAGTCATGAGACACGCAGCAAGAGCTGCTTTGTCCATGTTATGTGTCATATAACAATGACTGCAATGGGCATAGCAGTCAACCATCCAGAAATATTTTCACATGACATGTATATTAGACCATCACATGGCTGTGGCAGCTCTGGGCAGAGGCCAGGAGGTGGGGTGGGGGGACAGTGCCTCTGTAGCAACATGTCTAGATTACCCGGCCTGTACCACAGCTAAAAATGCAGTTTGTATTATTTGACAGATATCTTCAAAAAGTGGACACTTATTTTGTTATCATTGCTATATATTCCCACATTTTCATTGAGTTTCTTCAATGTATGAAACAGTGTGAAAGGTCAGAAGTGGTCCCTGTCATGTCACTGTAAAGCTGTGAACTGATAAGTCACTGGAAAAGAAACTCTGAGGTGAACCGTGAAGGCACTCACAGCAATAGAAAGTTAATAACTTGATATATAAATGAAGCAAACAGGAGAGTTAGCTTGTTTGTCGGTGTTGTACTGACGCTATTGCTACTGAGCTACTTAGCTAGCGACATAGTTCTGTTAATAACCAAACAAGATTAACATCACCAATAAATGCAGAGGGACAATAAATAAAAAATAATCTCCATGAAAGAAAGAATTTCTCTTTGGTCACTAGTTTCTTTTCTGATGTTTAAATGTTTATATCTCCTTAACAAGAAGGCAACAAACACATTCCAATGCCCTGTAGGTTGTTTGGACACTAAAGCTGTTGTGTTAAAGTGAGCTCGTCCATGAATTCAATCACAATGACAGGGACTGTTTTATTTAGTAATGATCAAGTTTTAAATGTACAGGTTGTTCAGTCACCTGTTGATGTGTGGTTTAGGTGAATGAGTTTTTTTCTCTGTCCTCTATAATGACCAATGACCTGAAAGTAACAAGAATGCTGTTGTCTTTGAGGCTATTTGTTGTATGTCATGTATATAGAAAAGAGTGTGTAAGACCTATTCTATACATGCATTTATACTTTTATTTTGATGTAAACACAATTTTTGATTTGTAAATGTTTAATGTTCAATCTTTTAGAATTAAGTACTGATCAGGACCTGTACCAGAGTATAATCTTTATAGTACTTTATACATGACTGTATAATAAGAAAATATATAGAAAGAAAGTGTAAATCATGTATGATATGTGCATTGTCTCTTTGAATATAATGGTACTTTGTTATTTCAGTTATCAAGTTATTAACTTTGTTGGTAAAATGACCTGTCTGACTTGGATTAGTTAAGAGTTAATGTAACTGGCTCCTGTCTTTGGGCTACTAAGGTACTGAACCCCAAATTGCTCCCAAAGGCTGTGCCAGTGGTGTGTGAATAATCTAACCCAGGTCGGCACCTTACATGGGAGCCTGCTATCAGTGTATGAATGTGTTTGTGAATGAGTGAATGTGGCTAGTAGTGTAAAAGCGCTTTGAAAGAAGATGTCAGAAATTGTGAGTCCAATTGCAGTCCACTAACCAAAACAACAGCTAGTATTTTTGATCAGCCTAGCTCATCATATGTTACCTAAGTATGTGGTAGGTTACAGTCTGGTAGGCCGAAGAGTGGGTCAGCAGTAGAAGGGTAGGAGGGTAGGTGGTAAGGTGACAGACAGGAGGGGAAGGGGTTGCCATGAAATACAAGTGCCAAACTGCAAATAAACCAGGATTTGGAGATTATTTGGTATGCAAGTTCCGTATCTTGCCTAAAGAGATTTCAACAATCCTGGAGGAGCTGGGATCAAAACTTAGAATTCCGATAAGTGGACAACGCCTTCTACCTCCTGAGCCACAGCCGCTTCTAAAAGACTTGCTGCCTTTCTGCCAAAACACACCGGGATTCAACTCCTGCTAACAAGCTTACAACCCTCTTTCAATACACTGTCCTTACATATGGAGTTCGCTGGGTGAAACATGCAGCAGGTGTTTTCTGAGCACCTGTTGGCATGTTCTTGACAAACAGCATGTGTTATAAACACAGATAATAGTTTGGATGTTTCGCTGTAAATACTTCCTCATGGAGATTAAACATAAATACGTAAGATGCTGCACTTGAGGAGAGAGTTCAGTCACAGAGCTGAAAATAGTTCCAGCTTTATTCAATTATGATGATATGAAGAGAAAGCAAAAACCATCTGCTGTCCAGGGAGAGCTGTGTTTAATCTGTGCGTGTGACTAAGAATACACTCTATTGTGAAGAGACAACAACTCCACAACACATGTGGAGTAGGTTAAGAACCACAATGATTGGATTAACCAATAATGACCTTAAATGGTGCACGTGTGCTCACTTTCCTTCTCTTTCTTTCTTACACACACACACATCACTGTAGTTGACATGGGATGTCTTCCATAGTAATGGGCTGAAGATCAAACACCCTTGTCTGTAGTGCAGCTGACTGCTCCACAGTGCTCATATGGTGTAGAAGAAGACATGTCTACACTAGAAAGGTGAGCACACACATACACACGCGCACACACTGACAGAAGAGGTGCTTTTAGTTCAAAATGATGTGTTGGCAACAGTTCTATAATTTCTCTCACCATTTTTAAGCTGATTAGTGATGAAAAGGGTTCTCTGTTCAGTTGTTTCTCTTCAAAGGTTTTTTCATCCACTTTTGGACTAGTTTTGTACCAGACATGTGTTTACTGAAAGATGACAGTTATAATGTAATGCAACACAAAAGGAGCGGCCAACAGCAAGAAGATAGGCCGAACCGTGTGCTGTTGTCACTTACATGCACTGTTGCATAGCTGCATTGCTGTAACTATCACAGAGGCAGAAGGCCCTTAAACCTTAAGCAGTAACCCAGTTAATATTATAGGTTTATAAACCATAGGGCATCGATATTACTTGACAACACCGACATTACATCTTGTACATAATATTACTATTTTCTTGCTAATTTTTCCACTCACTGCTGTAATACTACATTTCCCCATCATGGGGAATAGAGAAATGAATGCACTCTAGCATTTATGCTGAATTTTCATACTTGTTCATACTTAAATAAACCTTTTTTTAGTACAAGGTTTGTTTTGCTGTTCTGTAGTTGGAGTCAAAGCTTAATGCACTAAACTAGACAGCAACATTGCTAAGCAGAAGCCCACAGTGCCTGTGGACCCACTGAGTCATATCATCACCAGGAGCCACTGGCACTGAAGCTGCTCCACCTTACTAACACACTTTCATGTGTTTTTTATGGTATGTATACCCCTACATACTATATGTATTGAATGGAGGGTGGTTCCTGCTGCACATTGTTTGTTTGTCTGTAGTGTCCCCATTTATAGTTTGCTTTTGGAGAGTGAGTGTATTAATCTGGATAGTCTGTATTAATAAGGTGCACATATGTGGAATGAAATTGAGAGGAGTAGAACTGCTGCTCTACATGTGACTCCTGAACAGCCAGGTAGTGCAGTGCTTGGCAAACAGTCTCATGAGCACTTATCAGCTGTACAGCAGGACTGAGCTCCTAGACCTTCAGGATTGCAAAGTGTCACCATCACCAAACTTGCTGAATAACATTCCCAAGGAGCAACTATGGCAATACAAACCATTGAGATTGGCCTCTTGCTGTGCCAAGAAGCAGGGCAAGAGGGGAAGCATCAGGCAGCCACCTATGCTACTCTGCAGTCCTCTCTCCCTGTTGAATAAGATGGACAAACTGTGCACACAGGCTGGAGCTTGCTATGAGTGGGTCTGGCTTGCTGTTTTTTACAGAAAGATGGCTTTCAATGATATGCTGAACAGACACTTTGCAACCTTATTAACTTCCAAGAGAATTTACCCTAATATTTCGGTGCTGTGCATGTTCCACTGAGTGGGAACGCTGGAGCATCTAGTCAAATTGTAGACTGTGTCCACCTGCATCCAAGTACAAAGTAAATAAAGGTTGAGGGCAGGAATAGCCTGTCTGTACAAATGTACAGAGACTGAAGAAAATGTTGAAACTGAAGTGGTGAACCAACAGCTGAGTGTCATCTGCATGAAAGCAAAAGTGTAGTAATGTCCCACACTGTAAGCATGTATATTGAAAATAACAATGGACCTAAGACTGAACCTTGTGGCACGCCACAAGTATGATGGGAGGTTTTATGGCTGAGGTATGATTGAAAGCAGCAGAGAGTGGAGTCAGGAATGCCAACCCATTTCTTGAGGAGACTGAACAGGATGCTGTGGTCAACCATATCAAATGCAGCACTAAGGTCCATAAGTATTAGAACAGAGCAGTCACCAGCATCAGCTACAACCAGGAGATTGTTAGTGACTCTTAAAAGACCAGTTTCTGTGCTCTGATGAGATCTAAAGCCAGACTGAAATTTCTCAAAGATTGTATTACTATTCATTAATCATACATATATAACTGGGATGAAATGTCTTTTTGTAGAACTTTTGAGAGTAATGTTAATTTGGGGAGCTGTCTGTAGCTGTTGATGTCTAAAATGGCTGTATTGTTAAGTATTGTTAAAACTATGAACTAGTTCTTCAGTGGTGGGAAGAGATGTAAGAAAGGTGCCAGAGTTAATGGGTTAATGGTGGAAAAGGCTTCACAAAATTTGCCCACAGACTAAGGAAATTAAGTCTAGATGATTTGATTGCAGAGGTATACAACATAGTTGTATTTGCATCTAGCAGAACAGACTTAGCAGAAATTCAATAAAATATTCATAAGTATGTTTTAACTAGTGTACACCTGAAAATAAGAATCATTGTATTTTCTTTTGTTACTTAAGAATGAGTCCTTTATAGCTTCATAGGGAGCAGGTCTTCTTCTACGTAAGCTGCCATGTTGCATCCATAGACTGTATATAAGAAATGGACGTAACATCCATGACATCACCCATTGGTTTGTGGACTGCTGCTTGGAAGCCAGTAGTTTAGAATCTGGGCAGCACCATCTTGAAAATTTCTGGTGCATGCTGGGAAAAATAAAAACACAGATTCTACTTATATGGGCATGAGGCGGGGCCATGGGCGGAGTGGGGATGTTGCGATAGGTTGTGAGGGCTGGATCTCGAGGACATTGTGCAATCAACCTGTCAATCACGACGTAGCCATGCCCTAATGCATACCCTGCTTTATCATCAAATATAAAATCAGGGAGGCTAAAATTTCACAAATGAACATCATACTGCATTGAAGAAGGCTTTAAACTAGCGATTGAGACCATAAACACATTTTGAAAATGTTTACTGAGATTAGAAATTAAGTGAGAAGTTGGTGAATTCTCCATTGACTTGTATGGAGACGGAAGTCCTTTTGACACCAAAACGGTCGCCCCTTGGTGCCCTTTTGCTAGAATGCAGTTCTAATTTACTTCCGCGTTGGCCTCATTTCAGAGGACCGGAACTCCCCGCCTGGTTGCACCACCATGTTTCTACAGTAGCCCAGAACAGACAAACCAAACACTGGCTCTAGAGAGGGTCTTTCATATTGTTTGTGAGTTTCGCAGCCACTGTAGGTTCTTGAATAAGCTTGGCAGAGATGGGGTATTCAGTTGCAATCTACAATCTCACCACTGGAGGTACTAAATCCTACACACTGCACCTTTTAAAGCTTATTGTATTGTGATCTGACATACAACCCAGTGATAGTATGCATCAAAGGCAGCCAGGGAACGGTGGCTCAGAGGCCGAAACAATTTGTGACATCAGAGAGGAGGGCGACCTGGACAAAAAGGCTGGAGGATTGCTTTGCTGGGCAGCAGAGAAAAAACTTTAAATCATCTGACCCGTCTTTTGAAGTTCTGTCATCAGGTGGTGGATGTCCTCCTTCAACTGTGAGTTGAATTCAGTTCCTTTTATGAAGGCCTGTCTGAAGATAAGTGCTTAACAGCTTAAGATCTCCATTGATGATTAAAATCCCTTAACCAGGTAAAAGATAGGATAAAGACGACCAATATCTAAAAGTGCATGAAAATAAATATGGCCTTAAACTGGATAAAAACTGGATGGAGAGTCAGTTACTTGCAGAGCCTTTGCCGGGTACCCAGAGACGCTGGCACATACCTCTATGCATAGTATGTACAAATGAACTCGGAAAAAGGTATAGAGTCCCCCTGTGTAAACGTAACTGCTATACGCATTCATCTTCCGATCGGTGGATGAATGCTCTACCTCCTGATCCACAACTGCCCCCAAAGGGTGAAGTGTTGTTTTTAATTTATGTACTGAGATGTGCATATTTTTTGGGAAGTATGCCTGGAAACCTTTGTAAGCTTGTAACCGTGTTAAATGGCTTTGTGACAAATTGCAAATGCTGGTACATTTGCCTCTGATAAATGTTCATGAATTTAATGTGTTTTTTATTGCAACGTGGTTTGCAAAGATGATGCAGCAGTTCAATGGAATCCAAAACAGATTTCTATTTTCTCCTATGAGAGACAAAGTAACCTTGACTTTTACATACATTGTTTAATAGTCTAAATAGAATACACATGGCCCATTATTATTTCATCACAGTGAACTCGATTTAGCCTCTCCATTTGTCTTTTGTCAATGTAATATATGACAGTGGTTTTGGGAATCTGGTTTCTTATTATTTTACAGTAGTTAAAATACATGTCAGACCCACTGGAATGATCAAGATGTTACCACAACTGATGAGAGATTAAGTTTTGGTTTCCAATTGACCAGTTGTTGAAAGGTCTGGGGTGAGATTTAGGGTTATATTCATCAGGGTCCTGTTCTAGTCTTCCTTTGCAGAAGTAAGTTGCTCTTAACCACTTAACACACGCCCCTGTTTTTTATGCTGTTAGCCTAAACGACATGCAAGTTGTGAGAAGCACAGATCCCACATAGTTTGAGACTCAGAGATGTGTCTGGTATCATTGGAAAGGAAACACTCTCAGGATTCTTGTAAAAGTGTCTGTGTGATTCTGTGACTTACTGAGCAAGAGTGGCAGAGGTTACAATGATGGGGTTGTTTACTCGCCCATAGGTTTGCCTTTACAATGACACGTGTACAGACATTCAGGCACCTCTCAGTGGGATATGGACACAATGAGGCCACAGCCACAGGTCTTGGCTTCATGCAGTCCAAATTTGGAGTCAAAAGACCAAAAGATGAATTTTTCAGAATTATTTTTCAACAGGTATGTCCATGCGTTTTCCTCAGGTCCTTTTTGGAGACTCCAAATGGACACTTGGTTACCAAAGCTGTATAACCACAATCAAACACCTATAACTTCACAACCCCTTTGCCTACAATCAAAATCTTGGTCTCTAATGAAAGCTGACGCCATATTATTATTATTATTATTATTATTATTATCATTATTACATATAACCATATTTTTTTGTTTGGCCATACCTATCTATCTATCTATCTATCTATCTATCTATCTATCTATCTATCTATCTATCTATCTATCTATCTATCTATCTATCTATCTATCTGTTTATTTTGCTATAAGTCATATGTCAAGTCGAAGAAGAACCAACCGTGTACCAAAATGCTGTGTGCGTAATGATATATGGTTCAACTCTTTTACGCACAGGGCGCACGCCGGTTACGCTTGGAGTTTGTTTATGGACAGCCAAACGTGATAGCTTAGTGTCATACACCGTTGGAAACCTCTGACTATTGGCTAAAAGGTTATCAACTTCATTTCACCGAATATTTCCATAGGCTAGAACAGCAGTCAATCAAAGCCATGTCGCCATTGTCATCGGTCACATGTCCTCATTGGCTTTGGAGACATGTACTGCCTAAACCTAAACACTGATTGGCTTGTGTGTGGTGTCGTCAGAAGCAGGAGAGGCTCACGGTCGTAAACATCTAGTCACGTGTACTCTGAGATGGACGTGCAGGTCAGGAAATGACGTAAACGGACCGTGTATGGTCTGTTATTTGTGTTATTACGTTACGTGTTGGACTAAATACATGGACATATTGAGGAAAGTATTCCGGTTTTATGGAAACGGATTTCATATTTCACAAGAATGGATACTTGGCGAGCTGTACAGAAAGTCCTGAGTCATAAGATGAACGTTGTGGATAAAGGGAAGACTTTGAAGGTATGTAGGCATTATAGCTTTTCTTACTTAGCTCAGGGGCTAGCCGAGCTAATCGCTAATACTATTACGGCTGTGAGCAACCATATAAGTCGTGAGTGGTCTTGAATGAATCAGGACAATCTAAGCTTTCCAACGATGTATGGCATGAATATATATGTTTAAGGGTTGGTGTTTAAAACATTCAGAAGAACTTGTGGCTACCTCCTAACATCCGTCCCGTTCCGTAGATGGAACAGTGTGCGTTAAGAGGTTAATGGAGAATAACATAGTTTAGCTAGGTTAGACTAAACCATGTTAGGCTAGGTGAAGTCACACATGGAGCATAGTGGTTATCTGGTTTAATCTCTCAGAAAGTCCTTACTGGGTAAAGGTCAACATGATTTGAGGCAGAGGAGAAGATATCTCATTCTGTTTCTACCCACTGCTGCCCAGCTGAAAAGAATGTTATCAATCTGGCCTTCTCAAGAGTCCAACCTTTACTGGGCAGTGGTCTACAGGCTGTTTCAGAGGCTTCCTCACCCTGAAAAGAATGCATTTTTGGGTGAAACACTGAGGATATGGGACATTTTATAATGAAATACATACTATTATACTGTCAGTATCAACCTTTAAAAATATACAATTGCAGGTAACAATGTGGTTGTCTGCTACATTCCTCCAAGTAGCACATAGCATAGCATTGACTCAGTGTAAGTGTTTTTTTACTATCTTACAACAAGATGGTCTTGGGTTTGAACCAGGACCAGGAGTGTAGCTTTCTTCTGGGTGCTCCAGTTTCCCCTCGCAGTCAAGACATGCAGTATGGTTAACTGGGGGCTGTAAATTGCCCATGGTATAGTATATTAGCCTTATGATAGACCGGAGACCTGCCCATGATGAACCTCACATCTGCCCCCTGTAGGAGTTATTATGCTTTATCACTGCTTCAGGGAAAAAATCAAGTACATTTTCAGTAACTGTTCCTTTTGACTGATTGCGATTTTCATGGACTGAAATTCATGGTGCAGCATATCCAATTTGGGGGTCTCAAGATTTTATTTCTGCTTTTTTTCTCTTTGACAAGGGATTTACTAAATTATAAAGTGGGACTGAGTCAGGTTAGAATTGTATGTCAAAGTTGGCAGTGTCTGGGATTATATTTGGGGTTTTACCATATGGACTGGGTTTGTTTTTCAGCTTCATTGTTGTGAAGATATCTATCCATCCATGATATTGATAGTTTTGTACTAAAAACACAATTTTTCAATAATTACACCTAAATTAAAACCTCCAGTTTGTCAGTCTTAGCCAGTTCAGCGTTTCTGTTGAAATAGAAAAGTCTACCAGCTCACCAGCTTAGTATACAACTGAGCTGTAACCAAGATTCTCTTACCTTGTTTCTTCCAAGTAGAAAAAGAAGTGCCCTGTTTCTGATTTTCAGGCTATGGGAGAGTGTGTCCACAAATGTACAAAACCAGCATGTTTGGCCCTTAATGAAAAAAGTAAAACTGCAATGAATGGTCCAATAAAAAGAACCAGGTATTCTCAGCCCAATCTGAGTACCGCTCTGTAATTAATCCCTGAATCAATTTTATTACACCCAACAGTTTTATGATGCAGTCCTCCGGTATGTGGAATGAAAGCACAGCAAGGCAACTCTTGCCTTGCTTGGTTTTTGAAAATGGCTGAGATTTAGTTGTCAGACAATTCACACCATCAGTGCCAGATACAAATGGTCTCAGAAATTTGGTGAAAAAATAATAAAATCCTTCTGGAGAGCAGATGTGTGTAGGTTGAACCAATGAGTCAACATTGTCTTTAATGAAATAAGCACCCCTTTCCAATTTGGGCAATGTATTTAACAAACTGGGAAAGAAAAGCATCCATTAATGCTCCAGTTCACTTTCAGCTGAAGTTTCAAATAGTTTAAAAGAAGCATAGCTGTTGACTAGGATGTTACAAGAATGTGATGCTATATCTTCCCACAGAGTTATTTACACATGCATCTTCTATGTCTAGACTGCTTCAGTCATATAAATATACAGTAATAGTTTCAGTGGATGTTTGTGATGAGATTAAGTGTTTGCAAGGACAAGGAACATAA